>NW_026557874.1:0-58444 GCF_026930045.1 Uloborus diversus
GGATAAAATTTTTATTGCTAAACAAATTGCAAACGAATGCGTGATTCCTTAAGCAAAATATTCCGTCATTACTTTTTAAATAATTTTTTTTGAATGAAAAATATGAATCGTCACGTTCGAGACAAAGTGATTGTTTGATCCGTGGAATGGTCCAATCTACATTTTTTTTCCAATGGTTTAAACTATTGTTTCTTAACAAATGAGATATGTTTCTTTTTACATTGGAACCTTTGCTCTCAAAATCTACAATTTATTTCTTTAAATTAATACATTAATAGAGCAAAAATATTAACTACATCATAAGCAAGTTACAAGATGTTGACTAAGGATGTCCCGCACGTGGCGCATGCAAATAAATTAAATTTTAAGTAACAAAATTGTAAAAATATAACTGTGTCAGGCGATCTTTGTATCAAATGTAAAGATTAAAAAAATTGCTCACCCTTGTTTAATATTAGGAGTATGACAAAATGTTAATGAAATTTAAGCATCTTTTTGTCCCGCACGTGACAGTGGACGAAAAGACGCTTAAATGGCACGTGACAGTGGAATGGCCCAAACACTGTTTAAAAAAAAAAGAAAAAGAAAGAGGAGAGGGGAGGGGGGGGGGGGGATCTGCTCGTTTACTACTAGAAAATCTCTAAGGAACAGATTCTATTAACTTTTCTAGGAACGATACAGTCCCTACTTAAGTAGCGTTACTTACAAAGAAGTAGTATCGTTACAGCGTTACTTAAGAAGAAGTTGTATCGTTACAGTGTTACTTCAGAAGAAGTTGTATCGTTTATAAACTGTAAAAAAAAAATACGTTCGACGGTCAAGTGCCCATACTTGGGACAGTTTTGATCATTCACCTTTAGTAGCATGTTAATCATAGGTTATCCATTCGAGTAAAGTATTTTAGTTTTAGGATGTGCCTTAGTACTTCAACTCAGGACAAGGTATATATGCGTAGATACGTCCCATTAAAAATATAACAAAAAAAGTTTACTGTCCCAAGTTAGGAACCCGCTCCATAACTTGGGGCACTTAACATTTTGATCTTTCTTTCATGTATGCAGTAACAGATAATAGTTTGGGACACCAACTATCATTTTAAAGCAGTTTATTTTGCAACTCTATAATAATAATAATAATAAAAAGCATCGTTAGATAAGAATAATGTAATTTTGTATACGTTCTAAAATTTCAAAATGCATACTTGCCCCTGAAAATATTGAATGACTCTCCTGCCTTCTTAATTCTTTTGAATGTAATATTTCCGCATTTCCCTCAATATTTTGATGCATAAAAGCATTGGTGAACTCAAAAAAATCTTAATGCAGCTGATTTTTAGCTCTCCATGTTCCCCATTTCATATCTTTTCACATTCGTTTTCATTCCTTCATAATACGTGAAATTCACAACAAATAAGTTAGCCTCATCTATGGTGAGACCCATTTTCATTATTAAGAACTAACATATGTAATATTTTGCAAAAACTTCTTTTGCTCATCAAAAGATTCCATTTTTTTAACAATGGCGAGTTTTCTGTCCTGTTATGTTATGACACATTTATTGCAATCAGAATAGTCATCATTCCCCCTCCCCGAAAGAACTGCTGTGTGCATCACATGACTTCCTTTTACTCCACTTTAATGATAATAGTGCCTCGGAGTAAGCAAAGAAACACTTTAAATGTTTTCAGCCCATGTTTGTTGCGAATCGAAGCAAAGAAAACGTTTTATACAGATAAATTTTCCCAATATTGGCAGTTTTAATGTGATTCAATGGTTAACTCTCTAAATACGGCCAAATTGAACCCAGATTTGAAAAGAAAGGAAAAAAAAAAACCCGTCAAATTTGTCTCCAAATCGGCGACAAAATATGGCAACCAAAAGCTTGGCGATATATCGCCAAGTGTTTGCCAAATTATAACAGCACTTGAGTTCGCATTGAAATTAGCAATGATTTTACACAAAAAGGTGTAAAAGACCCCCTTAGGAGCATCTGAATGCAACCAAAAGGGAAGGTGCCCAACTAGACCCCACTAGTAATTCGGGGATCGTCAAAGTGGATACTTCGGGTGTCTATACGTTCTTAGGCATATATCCACGTGTAGTCGGGTTGAAAAAAAAAAAAAAAAAAACTCAATATTCATTCGGGGGCAAGAAAAATGGAAGGCCGATTTTTGAGTGAAATTTTTTCGCAAATACAATACTTCCTTTTATGTAAAAGGAAGTAAAAATGTATCTATACTTTTTTCTTAATACAATTATACACTCTGTTTCCTCAACATTCCTTATAGACACTTTTTATGCCTTTGTACCCTCAACTTGGAACAGGTCCCGTGTTTGGAGCGTATTTGCAATTTCTCAAAATTATGAATAAATTAGTTAAACTGAATTAGTTAAGTGGAAATGAATTCGCCCAAATAAGGCGCAGATACATAGCCGAGGTAAAGTGTGAAACAAATTTAAACTAATACTGCTGAGCGTAGTTAACCAAAGTTATTTCCATATTTAAAATTCCTATATTTTTCCAAAATTTTCAAAACCATTAAACTAACCCGTAAAGCTAATCCAACAAAGTTTACCTCACATAAGCCTCAAAAGACAACTATTCATTCATTCTGCCTTCGAAACTAAATTCGGCAAAATGTCCCAAGTATGGACACTTGGCACTTGACTGTACTGAAATTATGCGCTTAGTGTTTACTGCAGCAGACGAAAATTGGTTTTCTGTTATCGTTAATACTATCGTCGCGAATCCTTGGTTAAACCCATTACGAAGAGATAAAACGGAGGGAGTGAAAACTTTCATTCATGAAACCAAGGCCCCAAGTCTCTTGATAGATTTTAAAGTAAAGCATTGTGTGGAAGAAATCAGGTTTCTTTCACTAGTTTCACGTAAATCGTGCCAAACGTTCGTCGTAGTGGAGTCACGTGACTTCGGGTCTTTGGGTCAGCTTTTGTTAGGCCATGATTGGACTCACTCCCTCCATTTTAATTCCTGCTCTAAGGTTAAACCACTAACTGCATTTAAGTATATGCATACTCATGGGCACGCCCCCCCCCTCAAAGGTCGATGTTGGTATACGGGAAAGTAGAATCGTCAGTTCTGGACGGAACTTCTTGGTTTAAATCCTTTTTTGAGAACCGTAATCTTTGCAGTAGAGTGGAAATTAGCGATGCTCAAAAGAAAAAAAAGAAAAAAAGGTATACTTTTTAAACAATAATTTATCATGTTCTTGCTGATATAAACGTTCTGATGTCTCGGTAACAAGGGGAGATATATAATTCATATGTTATTTGTGTTTGATAACTTATAAAATGTATTTGGAGCTTACGGGTCACAGATATCCCGTTGTCCTTCAAGGTTGAAATAATCCCTTGAAAAATTCAATGGAGCAGTCTGCACCGTGAACCGCCATTTACACATATTGGGAACCGCTTTTCTGAACAAGTTTTGAAATGGAATTTATTTCTGGTCCTAGAAAATCACCCGTCAAGGTATGATGAGTGAAAATTGCTTCTACATTTGAAAAAAAGCAGTTGCCTGTTAGGTGACATTTTCATAGTTGAAATTGTAACCCTAACCCCAGTGGATTAACCCTAGACTCCAGTAGGTAGCGTTCATTGTTGACCACTTTTTCGTTTCTTCATTCCACTGAAATGACAGTCTTACCAGTAAAACTGTTAAGTTTCCGGATCGAGTTCAGCCTTGTCACAATAAAGCCTTTCCCTGCTTGTTAAACATTACGAAAATATATTATAAAATTATCATGCAGTGGCGCGAGTTTCATTTTTGAAACTTGTGGGTTACTCGATCATTGGCTATTATATATTAGAGATGAGCTCGGGCTCATTTTTGAGAGCCCGGGCCCGCCCGAGCCCGAAAATTTGTAACCGAGCCCGCCCGAGCCCGAGTGATATTGTCTCAGACCGAAATCCGAGCCCGAAGGAAACTTTCTTGTATCAAAATCTGAGCCTTTTACAATCTGACATGATCTCTTTGTTAATGAAAAATGTTACGTCAAATGTTCTTCATTAACAGAAGTTTCTAAATTTTCTTAAAATACTCCACTTCAAATGCATTACTTTATGACATATTGCAATAGTAATCGCAAAAAAACACTATAAATAAGCGTTAATTTATTTATTTTTTGGGGGGGGGGGAGCGGGGGTAAATTTGACTTTGATTGAACTGATTTAAATGTTCCTTTCATTTTCTCACAGTAGGAAAATGTTTATTTGCTTTGAATTTGTATGGAGATTGGTGATTGAATATCTGTGCTTGAGCCCGATCCCGAAACCTATTTTCGATTCTAGAGCCCGAGTCCGCTTCGGGCCCTGGCTGAGCCCGTCTCATCTCTATTATATATATGAGGATTTAATCTATTCGACCATGAAGAAAAAGAAGGAAAATAACGCTTTGTAACAGAATGGTGAAACTGCGGAAGCAAAACTTTGCTTGGTCTCTCCATCATTTGAAGTCCGAAGACTTTCACATTGCTTCTTCTTCTTTGTTATTGTAGTCATGCTTTGTTTTTAAATATTAGCTTTGCGCAGGAAACCATGGAGGCTGGAACTGGGGAAATCTCTCATTTGGAAATTGTTTGAAAGTTGCATCTGTTGAGTTCATCGTGAAGAGGAAGCTTCACTTAAAAGAGGACATTCTATGTCTGGATATTGTCTAAAGGGAGAAGCGCGAGACTAAATTGACAGAGCAGATGGCATTTTATGGCAAAAAATGGTGCATTTGTTTATAACTTCATTATGGAACTTTTCTGCTTCTTTCGCAAACTTCCATAGTAATGGATTTAAAGTTTGGCAGATTGTCTGAAGCATAATTTTTTACGAACATCTGACTTAGCAAATACATAGTTTAGGAATGAAATAAAATTTAAGTAAATGTTCAATAGTTTTAAAACATGATAGTGAATATTTGTACTATTAAGGGAAAAAAAAAGAAGTCCTGGACAAACGATGTTTTCAATCTTTGTTCCCAAACTTTTCCATTGAGCTAGGACCTTCTTTTGATAGCATTTCTTAGGTGAATAATTAGTTTAATGAAATATCTTTTTCTTAATGATAAAAAGTTTGAAACATGTTTCAAACAAAGGTTTGGAAATTCATTGGTTACAACTCATTGTAGAGAAATCTTCTTTTCCATAATCCTCATATTTATAATAACGAATGATCGAGTAACGCTCCTGGCGACATCAACAGTGAAACTCGCGCTTCGCCATGATAACTTGATAATATTTCTTGGTAATGTTTGGCATGCATTGAAACATTTTATTTCGACACGGCTGAACTGGATCTGGTAAGTTAACTGTTTTACTGGTTAAACTGTCATTTTAGGAGAATGAAGAAACAAAAAAAGTGGTCCGCAATGAACGCTATCTACATAAGTTTAGGGTTAATCCTCCGGAGTTAGAGTAAAAACTTTAACTGTCAAAATATCACCGAACAGGCAATTGTTTCATTCAAATGTAGAAGCAATTTTCACCCGTCATACCTTGACGGAAGACTTTCTAGTAATAATAATAATTTTTTATAAATAGTTGCACTTCGCATTAAAAACTAGTATGTTGTGGTTATCACGAAACTTTCTTCTATACCTTTCTTATAATTCTGATCCCTCCCCACGCTTAAAAATATTCCCAACAAAAACAAAATTGCACACGCAAAAACTTGACGACCATCCCAATTCCCGATTCATCTCAAAAGCAGGCGAAGAATGATAATTGAAAATTATTTTAAATGCCTTACTTAATATATTTACAAACATTTAATTATTAACCAATACAAGATGGCAACAGTTACAAGCTTTAAATCATCGCGACGTATTTTAACACGCTTTTATTAGCTTCACCTGTATGTATGCATGTATGTATGCAGGGGCGGACTGGCTGACTTTGGCTCAGTCGGCAAAACAGTATTTTGACCCACCTCTGTAAATTAAAAAAAAATGAATTAACCAGTACCGGATCTCGATTCTTCCGAGCCGAGCAAAGACATTAAACTACCGCTATAGTCCCTATTTTTCTTTAAGTTTCTAAATCAAATTTTAAAGTTCAAAAAAAGAGAAAATTGTGAAACGTAAAATAAAGCTAACACTGACACATTTTTTTATATGCCTTCAAAGGATACTAATGATATAGGTCTGAAAAGGCACATTTTTAGGCTTCTATACTGAAAACATAGTAAGGACACGAGGAAAAGGAGGAATCAGATAAATTCCCCAGAAAATTTTTCGAAATTGGTTGATCTGTATAGGCATTAGGAGAAAAGAATCGGGAGAAGAGGTTCTAGTTCCCTTCCAAGCGATATTTTCAAAGTTGATGTTAAAGCGTAATTTTACAATTTTCGGTAACATTGAAGACAGGAAGAAGAAAGGGTTCCCCCACGATTTTGTTTTCTTAACTTTTTTTTTTCAAAATTGAAGTCTATTTTTGACTATCTTTGTTTGCAATAGAATGTCGAGGGCTATTCCCGAAAATTCTCTGAAATGGGAAGTTTTAGAAATGCAATTTTAGGTTACCCTTCGTAAAATTAATGGAACAGGGAAGCATCGGGAGCTCTCTACGAAAACGTTTCGATTTTGAACAATTAAAAAACGAAAAACTATCATTGGTCATGCTTGAGAGAGGAGGAGGCTCAGTAATCTCATTTGGAAGCATTTAAAAACTGAAATATAGTCTACCCAATTTTAAAATGCATTTAGTTACTCTAGGGAATCCAACGACTCTCCTTCTTAATTTTTCGACATTGAAATTTTAAAAAACATAATTATAATGTGTTTGAAAACATTAAAAGGAAAGGGGACAGGTTTCTCGAGTGTTTCCCCCCAGATTTTTTAGGAGGACACTGTGCCCTTCCGCTTTTAAGCTAACTTTTGGCCTTAACTTGATCATCCTTCCTTGCCCCTTAAAAGTTTAGACAAAACTGCACAAAATCTAATTTTTTTTTTCAAAAGGTAAAGATTCACATAAGCCTGTCCTTGAAACGTCACTCTTTGTTTGAATAACTTATCCACAAGAATCTGATTAGAATATATCTGAATATTTTTTGCATTACCTTTAAAACTAAACATCAAAAAGCTTTTCAATATTTTAAAAATAATTACTATCGAAAACACTTGAACATTGTATATACCTAGAAAACCAAAAAGTAACAGAAGCATCTTTTGTGTTTTACAAAACTTCTCTAAATAGTACCCTTTTATCTGAAAGCGCACTGCCCCTTTTTGGGCCGGGGGGGGGGGGCATTTTTTCTGAAACTGAAATCAATTTTTGGCTATAGTGCTTATAAAAGGAGTTTGGAGCTCTCCCACGAAAATTTCAAAATGTGAAATTTTAGGCTATCTTTAGTGACTTTAAGGGAACGGCAAAGATTCGAAGACTTTGACTGGAAATTTTTCGATATTTAAATCTGAAAAACACAACTGAAGGCCTTGATGCAAGAACCAAGAACAATTTAAGTCCAGACTCAATCATTTTTGGTAATACCAACAAATAACATCAGTGTCCAGTAAAAAGGCTAATATATTTCCCACATTATTTACTAGAAAGCATAGGTCTGATCTTACATTTGGTTCCCGTTGTAGCACCAATCAAAACTTCTATACTATCGGCCACACCAAAAAATGAATTATAAAGAAAAAGTTTGGACTGAACTGGTTCTTGCATCAAAGTCCTCAATATTGTAGACTTAAGGCTAGTATCGTTGGTGACTTTTAGACTACAAAGGGATCTCATATCTGAAATACTTTAGGTACCCCATTAAGTATAAATCTGACCCTGATTACAACCGAGGACTAATTTATCAAAAGAGAACATATCCATTTTCCAAAAATGTTCAGGAGGTGAGAAAAATGAATTAAGGTAAGAGCGAAATAGTTTTATCATCTTCTCTGGCTACAGAATTAAGCACAAAAGCACAGCAAATCAAAGAGCCAGAATAAGATGTTTTTGTAAAAAAAAAAAAAAAAAAAACACGAGGTCTCGCCATCTTAATTTTGTATATGTACCCTTTTGAACGAAAACCTGAATGTTGAAAATTCCAATTTCAACAAAACTCTAACATTTCCCCTACTCATATTCTCTTATCGAAGTTCATGAAGTACATGAACCTAAAAGAAGTGCATTAAATTTTGAGGATTTTGGACATGTGTTCCTTTGGATCTAAAAGTCTTCGTACTATAGAGTCTTTCAGGATCTGTCCACTTTTGTTCAAACTAAAACGTGCAGAGGACGGATTTGTTACCTTTTGATCAAAAAGGCACACTTTAAAATAAAATTTTCCACGTTTTGACTTCTTGAGAATAAGTGATTTGATAAAGGTCGTCTGAAAGATTTAGAAAATATCATAAAATGATTTTTTCTAAAAATGGAACATGTTCCTTTTTGATAATTACTCTTCAACTAATGTAGCTCAAAAAGAAAGAAAGAAAGAAAGAAACCTTGCCCTCCCCAGCACCCCCAAACTCAGTCCTAAATCCGTCTGTGTGCAGGAGCTCTCTCAAAATCGAAATTTTGTTCTGTTTCAGATTCAGTTTATCATAGTCCAGACTTGCTTTAGCTTTCCCGTATGCGATTCGGAGATGAAAATACTCGTATAGCGATAATTTACAATAGACCAATGAAATATCTTGCCAACTGACAGCATTTAGTTGAGGCTGTCACAGTCAGCGAATACCAGGGGCGTGCACAGAAGTTTTGGGGCACGTCAAAAATGACTTTTACGGCCTCTTCTATCTTGCTTACTCCCTACGTCCCTACATATATTTCACCCCTCATTAAAAAAATCTCGGGCCTTCTTCAGGATCAGAACCGGACCAACAGCTGTTCCTTTTCTCCCCCCCCCCTGTGTATGCCCCTGCTCGAGCTCACGTACTAACACCCCAAAGCATGATCCACACATTTATAGCAATGCCGGGGCCGCTTTGTCTATTGGTGCAGGCCCCTTCAATTTTTGTTAATAGACGTACAAATACGAGTTTTTAACCCGCTTTTTTTTTTTTTTTTTTTTTTTTTTTGTCCCGGGCGCTTTTCCAGGCCGCGTCGGATCCCAATTTCTTTGGCCCCTTCCCGTTTCCTCAATATGGGAGCCATGGTCCCCAGAGCTCTAAAAACTAGAGAGAAAGTTGATAAAAGAGGAAAGCATTCGTACGTGGTGAACTTCAGCTATTTACTTTGGACCCTGCTTAGGGTGGAAAAAAAAAAAAATCTGTTTCCAAACGCTTTTTTCACATAGTTTAAACGAATTACATGTTTTTATTTACTTATTTTTAATGACACTTTAAAAAATTTTAGGTGTGAATTTAAATGTATTAAGGTCAATAAAAAAAATTGCTTGAAGTGGCCCACTGGGCGGTTGGCCCAGTCGGGGATCCCCGACTAGCCGACCTGGCTAGTCCGCCCCTGTATGTATGTATGTATGTATGTATCTTGTAACGGAATCTTGCAGCTCAAATTTCACCCACTTCCTGCGAATCGGATTCTTTTGAAATTTGGCACGCGACCTCAGACCCGATGACAATGCAATATTCTATAATCAAATTAATTAATTAACTCTTTTAATTGTTTGTTTCCTCCAATTTTAATCAATATTTTGTCATTAATCCAACAATGTGAAAAAGGAAAAATTAAAAAAAAAAAAACATTAAAAAATGCTCGCAAAAACTATTTAAAAAATCTACAAAAACCTTTAATTTTTCTGCATCAGACAAAATTTGTTCCAATGTTCCAAGGTAATTAGAACATGAGATATAATTGTTTTTAACTAATTTCATGCCAAAATTTAGGTGAGCCTTCAATTGGAAATACATTGTTGATCAGACCATTGTTGAACAAAACTTTTATTCAAATGTTATCTCAAATTTTCAAAGTAATATAAATATGATTTCCTCAAACATACATCGATACTCGACGTTAAATCCCGGTTATCACAAATTTGCCATTTCAACTGCGCTTGCGCGCGGACTTTGCTGATTTCAAAAATCTTGCTAAAATTAATTACAAACATCTTAAATTTGTTGATAAATATGAGATGGCAACAGATAAAAAGTAGAAATTACAAAGCTTTCTCTGATTTAGTTTTTAGGCCTCCGTAAAGATTGAGTTTTGCGTCTTAATTATTAATGGATTCGAAGTCTGATTTTCTATCAAACAAAGGCCATTTTCAGGGCCAAATTTTTAAATACTAAGCCGAACCCCCAACCTAAATAAAAATGAATAATACTAAGCTGTTTACGCCTAACGTAAAATATCCGCAAAAGACAGATATCTATACTCATGTTCCAATCATTTTTGAAGTACACAACGTGTTTTACGTTTATGTTAATTAAATATTGCCAAACCAATAAATATTGAAGTGTCATTTTTCTCTTTACATTATAAAAGATTATCAGTTATTCATATCCGTAGTTTCATATATCATGAAATCGCTGTAAAAGTATTCTAATCGCATTCATTAATATGTTGGGACTCTAGCTCAGCCTAAATATAAACAATCAACACGAAATCTTAAAACAGAAAGCCCAAAAGTCTGCGCGCAAGCGCAGTTGAAATGGCAAATTTGTGATAACCGGGATTTAACGTCTAGTTCTTAAGAGTAGGCGGTCGACCAAGAAAATCTAGTGCATGTGATGATCGTGTGATAAGGTCACTCAATGTCCAACAACCTCCTGCAGTTGAATTAGAGTTGCTCTGTCTGCAAACGGTACCCAAATCAGTTTGAGTACTCTTTCAAGACGTTTCACTAAAGATTTTGGATTATCTTTACTAATAATAAAGATGAAAGTCTCTCTGTCCGGATTTATGTCTGGATGTCTGTGACACGCATAGCGCCTAGACCGTTCGGCCGATTTTCATGAAATTTAGCACTAAGTTAGTTTGTAGCATGAGGGTGTGCATCTCGAAGCGATTTTTCGAAAATTCGATTTTGTTCTTTTTCTATTTTAATTTTAAGAACATTTTCCGGAGCAAAATTATCATAAAATGGACGAGTAAATTACGAAATTATCATGACGTGGAACCGTAACATGGGAGAGCGAATGAACATAGCCAATTGGCGAGAAATTTATCATCCATTATTTGTAAATATACAGGTGAACCAAATGACCTTTTAATTTTCTACTACGGGCAAAGCCGTGCGGATACCACTAGTTATCTATAAACCTGCAATATCATTAAATCTGGTTTTTCTATGAGTGTCCTTAAACTATTGCACGCGACTGTAAATATATTAACTAAACAATCTTAATATATAAAAATCAATGTCCTGAGATAACATATATATATATATATATATATATATCCCAACAAAACATAAATGTGAAAAAGAAGCCAAGTTCGGTCGAAATGAGGTTCGAGGTAAACGGTGTCACCGAGAAAAAATAGTTCAGATCTAAACGGTTTCCAAGTTCCATAGATGTTGGATTTTCCCATGTTCTTCAATTCATTTAGAAAACAATTTTTTACTTTCTTTGATAATGGATTTTAAACTTGCGGCAAGTTCTAGTCATCGTTATCTTTTTTCAAAATTGCCAAGTTTTAAATCCAATATCAAAGAAAGTAAAAAATTGTTTTCTAAATGAATTGAAGAACATGGGAAAATCCAACATCTATGTGGAACTGCTATGGAACTTGGTAACCGTTTAGATATGAACTATTTTTTGTCGGTGACACCGTCTACCTCGAACCTCATTTCGACCGAACTTGGCTTCTTTTTCACATTTATGTTTTGTTGGGATATCATTACTTTTTGAAAAGCTAAATCAAAGGTTATGTTCTAATTCAGACGATTATAAATGCAAAAGCGTATAGAACTATATGATTTCCTTTTTTTCCCCCTGCTTTTGCGATTCACTGGTTTGCGGTTTCTCTTTATTAAAAGCTTTGCAGATATTTCGATAGCTGGGGACTTGGTGCGATCGCCAATTTTAGGCAGTAATCGTCTGTTTTTCCCATTTATCAGCAAGACCAAAGTACATTAGTTCTTGGTCTTTGACATCCTCAGATTTGTCGTAAAATATGTAGAATGGGCGAAAATATTTCTCAATTGTTGAAATTATTGCTGCCATTTTTGCTCCTCCTGTAAAATTTTGCATTTAATTGCGATCTAAAGATTTTATAAATTTTAAAGCTGGTTATTTTTGATTTTAAAGGCTTAGCTCTAGATTTGCAATTTTAATTATTTGATGGATCATTTTTCATTTTAGCGGAATTTAAAGTATCGTTTAAAACCCCATTTTGGTTAGAAATTTAATTGTTAATTTAAAACATCAACAACCTTGTTTTGGCAACGTTTGACGAGCCCTTTTGTTCTAATTTATTTGGAGAAATATTTTGCAATCGCGCGGTAAAATGATTACGCCGTGATGCTCATAAAAAATAGCGTAATATTTTGCTACTTTAATGTAGTTTTTTTGACTTTTTAGATTTTTCCCTTTACATATGCATGAAAATCTATCTTTACGCCAAATTTCAAGTATGTGAGACACTTGGAAGTTCGTGAACATTTTGATGAGTGAGTGAGTGAGTCAGTGTTAAAAATGACACTTTTCAGATCTTAATAATTCCATAACTATAAGAGGTACACTCATGAAATTTAGGATTACAGGTCTACTATGCAGCTCTATTAGACATACAAAATTTCAAGCACGTAGATTTAATAGTTTTTGAGAAATGAGGGAGTTAAAAGTAGCTTGAAATGGTTCGTGTAAGATACACACTGGCAGATGTGTCGCCTGATTTCCGAACTTGGCTGACACACTGCCATGTGTCTATATATATATATATATATATATATATATATATATATATATATATATATATATATATATATATATATATATATATATATATATATATATATATATATATATCAACGCACAGCCGAAACCGCTGAAGCTTCAGACTTGAAATTTGGCAGGCATGTCCGCATGATTAGGAAAGTAACCACTAAGAAAGGATTTTTCGAAATCTCAATTAGTTCGGGAGAAACTAATTAAAACCTCTTAATTTCTGCGAAATCAAAACCTGTCATTGAATTCAAATCCCTTATTTTCGAAGGCTTTCCTCCATTCAAATCATTATTCAGTACATCTCAACTTTTGGTCGATAGCGAACTATAAATTTGATATTGTTTTTGTTTCTCACGTGGTTCTTCGAGGCTTTTCTCAAGTCAAATCATAATGTTTCTGTCTATTGCTTTTATTTTTTCAAAACTAGAAACGAAGTTTTTAAGAACATCATCTCAGGCGGACTCTCCTTTTGAATTTAGAAGAGTGCAGTTTCCTATAAAAGTTAGCTTTGCAATAACCATTAATAAGTCACAAGGACAGACATTAAACATAGCAGGGATCAATTTAAGAGAAAACTTTTTTTTCACACGGCCAATTTTATGTAGCTTGCTCCAAAGTCAGTTCATCAAGCAGCTTAATAATTTTAGCACCAGAAAAAAACTAAAAACGTTGTATACAAAGAAGTTCTTGCTTAAACATAGGTATAACAAAAAAATGTGGATGAACTGTGTTTGCAAAGATAATCAATCATAGACTAATAATAAGAGTAGACCGAGCTATGGCAACCCTTTTGCTGCTCATAAACCAAACCATGTGACTGGTGGATATCCTAGCAACAGCGGACGTTGATCGTAGCAGACGATCCACGAGAGGCCTTCGAGATAGAAAGGCCATCCAACTAGCAAATGACGTCATCGTTCGTCGATCCACAATGATATTGGGAAGTGAGCACTTCGATTAGTATTTTGGTTTAACTAAACTATTTGGTTTATTTATTATTGTCTTCTATAATTTTAGTAGCATTAAAAGTTCTACTTTTTCATTTGAAAACATAAAAAGGAACCGATAATCATACACTAAAAAATACACTGAGCTTAATTCATAGTATTTTACATAAAAACATTTATAAGTCTTACAAAGTATTCAAATAACTAAACCACGATTTTATTTTACAATCATGTTAAAACGAAGTGATAAATAAACACAGTTTTATTTTTCATTTGAATTTTTTTTTAAAACTAATCGCATTTTAATTACTTGTATATTGTATAGAAACATTAACTCTTAAGAAGTATTCAAATAAATAAATGAACTTTCATTTTACAATTACATCAAAACAAAAAATAATTTTACCATTGTATTTGAATAAGAATTAAATGAAATTTAAAAAAATAAACATTTTTACTTAAGTAAATGGGAAACATGACTGCAATATGTTTCAAAGACATAACATCAAATTAAAGTACATAATACCAGAGTATTAATGTTAACTTAGCTGAGCAAATTTATGCTTTTAAAAAGACATGAATGCTTGGGTGCCCCCAAGTAAACACTGCCCTACCCCTTTCAATTATGAAAACTTCAAGGAAAAATACCCCAAAAAACATCTCCCCCATCTCCCTTAAAATTTTAAGGGCACAGTTATTTAACTATAGCCGTTGAAAAGCTACCATTACTATGAGACTATGATTCCAACACCCCCCCCCCTCCCCCTTGGGTGGGCACTCTCGAAAAATTACACAGGAATTCAAATTGAAAAACGTTAATTAAAGAAGGAATTATACAACATCATGAATACTGTATGTTGCACATCAAAAAAATGTATTCAATATCTAAGCATACTTTTTTTTTTTTTTTTTGGAATTTGGCTACTTTTCTATTTTTAGGTTTTTCTGCTGCTAATGATTCTTGTGTGTGTGTGGGGGGGGGGGCTTCAATAGTTCATCATTTTAGGCTTTTGAAAAATTATTTTAAAAAGCATTAATTGATGACAAAGTAACCTTTTTCAAAAAACTTTTCATAGAATGACCATTTTAACAACTTTCTTTAACACTTAAAAAATCATATATGTTAAATTTAGATCAACATTTTGCTGAGTATGCTCTTTTAGGAATTCAGTGTGACAGTTTTGTGACAGGGGGAAGGGAGGGGATAACAAGAAATATGACATAACGCGTTGTTTATAACAATATGCTCATGTTGAACAGCGTTACGTGTAACAAGGAGAGGGGGGGGGGGGGGGCATTTGTTCAAAATTTTGCAACATAATTTATGGACAGCCCCTTAATTCAATTTATGTTACAGTTTCAGAGTTCCTGAAAGCTTATTAACAGAAAACCCAAGGAGTTCAAAAAATATTTAGTTCAAGACATTTTGCTCTTTTTAAGCAGAAACAAACAAGCATAGAGCATTTGGCAAAAACACGTTGCGTATCCACTGCTCAAAAGTAATCTTTCGTAAGCTCAGAAATTATGAATACCTTTAACTCAACCACAATTTGTGTATAAATATTATAAAACTTAAAGACAACAGTGGAAAAAAAACATATATTTTTTTAAGTTTACGCACAGAACCAGCTTGTTTTAATAACATTGCAGGGGCGTATAGTTGGGGGGAAATGTTTGAGTATCGAATCCACGACCTCCGGCGTTCAAAGCTAATCTTCTACCTCAGAACTACGGAAGCCCATCAAGGAATGTTTTTTGATCAAAATAACACATGCTAGCGTATGAAACAATTTAACCTAAACCGAAAAAATAAGATTAGTTCAGTTAAAAGCCTGTTTCAATAAACTTGTTTACATACATATTAACTGAATATCAACACAAAGTTACGTTGCTTCTGATAGCAACAAGTATATTTGCAGAAAATTTTGACATATGTATATTGTCAGCTTGGAAAATCCATTTCGAATAAATGCGTGTACACAAGGTTGAAGAAATAAAGAAATAAAAAGTTACAAGTTAACCATTTCAAATATTAAGCAGTACGCTGAAATTACAAATTACAGACAAAGATATCAGAAAGGAACGGACAATTGTTTGTGTAATAGAGGAAAAGTTAAGTAACCTTAACTGCATGACCTCAAAAGCATAAAATGTAAATTTGTTTATCTGAGAAAAGTACTTACCTCCGAACTTTAAAATTTATTCCATGAGGAGTCCAACTTTTTTCTTCGCATGCAGGTTGTTCGGAAGCGGAAATCGCTGACTTACTTTCACTCAGCACACTAACAAAACTTATATTATATATAAATATATATTTTAATTGCCTCTACATTCCGGTACATGGAAAGGATGAGATAAATCCAACAGTATTGTATTCAAAAATATGCATCCGAAGTTACATATTTCCTATTTCATCTATTTCAGCCAGAGCACTACTGTTTACAGGTAAAACGCACTGCTTTCAAAGTTTCGCGCCATTTTCATAGATCGACGACTGGTGGCGTAACGAAGCGGGGGGGGGGGAGGAGTTGTCTGGCCTGTTATCACGTGGGTCTCAATCCGCGGCTGCGAGAAATAAAATAAATAGAATTGATAGAACACGGAAGAATGATCTTTTATGGAGTCCGATTTGTATATTTGTTATTCTAAGTTTTAAATATTTTGTTAATATAGTGAGTTTTTCGTTTAGATGTTATTGTGCATTTTCTTTAGTCAATTTCAATAACTCTCTAAGCAATTAAAGATGCAAGCGCCTAAAAAGAATCGGCAAACGGTAAGATTTTTACCTACAATTTCAATTTAAGATACCGGTTAGTACATTTTTGCGTTAACGCGAAACGTTTACGCCATTACTTTCACGCCAACGCTGACGTAGCAGTTCCAAATGAAATAAATGTTGCTGAAAACTGTGATCAAAAACTAATTACTAATGTCAAAATAATGCATAATTAAAAGAAAAACAGTTCAATCTCTGCACCTGGAAAAAAAATTATAATGAAAACACATTACGTCCTTAAAATACATGTCGAGTGCCAAACTTTTGATAATGTTGCCATCTAGCAACCATGCTGCCAAAGTTTTCGCCAAGCCTTCCACCAGTCACATGATGTATCCATGAACCAATTTTTTCATCAGTAAGTCTGGGAAAGCTCGGTCTACTCTTATTATTAGTCTATGTAATCAATACTTTAAAAGGATCGTTAATAACAGTTAAAGATCGGTTAAGGACAAGGGCATACATATATAGAAGTCCAGGGGCCCCGGGATCCTCCCAAAATTAGAAAAAATTATAGGTAATAAGTAATTATTACAGGGGATTTTCGAAACTAGGTGCACCAAGCACTGTTAACCCCCTGCTAATTCCATTACCCAAGCAATGCCGAGTACGGGAATGCTAGTATATATATATATATATATATAATATATATATATATATATATATATATATATATAATATATATATATATATATATATATATATATATATATATATATATATATATATATATATATATATATATATATATATATAAATAAATCAATGTCCTGAGATAACATATATATATATATATATATATATATATATATATATATATATATATATATATATATATATATATATATATATATATATATATATATCAACGCATAGCCGAAACCCGCTGAAGCTTCAGACTTGAAATTTGGCAGACATGTCCGCATGATTACGAAAGTAACCACTAAGAAAGGATTTTTCGAAATCTTAATTAGTTCGGGAGAAATTAATTAAAAACCCCCTTAATTTCTGCGAAATTAAAACCTGCCATTGAAATTCAAATCCCTTATTTTCGAAGGCTTTCCTCCATTCAAATCATTATTCAGTACTTCATCTCAACTTTTGGTCGTAGCGAACTATAAATTTGATATTGTTTTTGTTTCCTCACGTGATTCTTCGAGGCTTTTCTCAAGTCAAGTAATAATGTTTCTGTCTTTTGCTTTCATTTTTCCAAAACTAGAAACGAAGTTTTTAAGAACATCATCACAGGCGGACTATCCTTTTGAATTTAGAAGAGTGCAGTTTTCTGTAAAAGTTTGCTTTGCAGTGACCGTTAATAAATGACAAGGAATGACATTAAAAGTAGCAGGGATCAATTTTAAGAGAAGACTTTTTTTAACACGGCCAATTTTATGTAGCTTGCTCCAAAGTCAGTTCATCAAGCAGCACCAGAATGAGCACCAGAAAAAAAACTAAAAGTTTTGTATACAAAGAAGTTTCTTGCTTAAACATAGATGTAACAATAAAATGTGGATGGCCTGAGTTTGCAAAGATAATCAATACTTCAAAAGGATCGTTAATAACTGTTAAAGATCGGTTAAGGGACAATGGCGAATGGCATATATATACGGAGTCCAGGGGGCCCCGCCTCCCAAAATTAGAAAAAATTATAGGTAATAAGTAATTATTACAGGGGATTTTCGAAACTAGGTGCACCAAAGCAGTTTCTTCCCCTGCTAATTCCATTACCTGAGCGATGCCGGGTACGGAAATGCTAGTCTACTTATAGCAGTAGTTTTAAAATCTGCGTTAAAGTTAATGATTCACAATAACAAATGAATTTAGATAATCATATGAATGAATGTTATTAAAATGCATGATGTGTAGTTCGAGATTAGAACTCAATTTATTTTTGAGAAAACCCTTGCTGAGCGTATTTTGGTGACTTACGATAAATAAATGATAGGGAAACGAGGAAATGTATTTTCTCAACTTCTTAAAAATTTATAGAGCATTCGATTGCTCTTTCCTGAAATATCATCATCAAAAGTTTAAAAATCCCATTCGTTTGTAAAATACATGAGACAATAGCCCAATCGATGACAGTCATATTGCTTTCAATAACCTTAATAAACATCTGACACGAAAGAAAAATCTTTAAAATTAATTCAAAATTCTTAATTATATTATCTTTTATAACTGCTACGCAAGAATAATATAGAAGTAGCCTTCGAATGAATGGTTAATAATTTGTTGTTAATTCAGAAACTAAGCTTTCATTGTAAACAAAAATTAAAAGCTCTTCCAACGAATAGAAATTTCCAATTCGGGCAAAATATAGTTCTATCTCGGAAAATACATCCGTTTTCTGTGTTTCCATGGCAACCCTTTAACAAACAGTCGAATCCAATCCGCTGCTTACTGACCGCTTGTTTCGTGGATGCCCATTTAGAGCAAGGTTTTAAAAGGGGTCGGCCTTTAATGTCTTTCTCTTAAGTAAGTCCGGAGGAAATTAAGAGTCCTGCAGGAAACGATGGACGCTCGTAAAACCCAGATTTATGCGATAACGGTCTATCCCGTGACGTCACTGATGGTGGCGCCGCTGCTGGGAGTGGAAGTTTGTTAAGAAATCGGATTGCAGGCGATTTTTGGAGTCTAAGCTTAATAGCTGAAAATATAAAAGCTTTTCCCATGCTGTGTAGCTTATATGGTATTACATACAAATAATATCCTCCCCCTAAGATTTACCATTTTTTCCACTTCAATAAATCAGTCTTAAATTTTAGGACCAGCAAAAAATCTAGTAAGACTTTACTTAAAAGAAAATATAAAACATTTCTTAAAATTTAAGACTTACTCGAGTAAAGCAAGTAGAACAGCTTAGCTTTGAGATAGCCAAACGAGATTTATTCTATTTTTACACCAGAAGACCAATTACGACAGCGACAAAATATCAGCCAGACTTTTAGACAACGTTATTAGTCGGGCTGTAGTTTATTCCTCCATTTAAAATTATTTTCATCCATTGAAGCATAATTTGTTTACTGCCTGTGACGTACCGGAGATTCGTCCATGTTACTTTTGGCCAATGTTAAACAGCGTATTTTGGTCTAATAACTAGAACCGAGGTCTTATAACTTAAAAAAAATATCCGAGTTAGAGCAAATACCTCGTCTTCTAACATGTTTGGGATACATGTCAACATGTATCCCAAAATTGCGTTTTTACAACTTCAATAACAAAATTTCTCAAATGCGTTTTAAGGCTTCAAAAGTTTCCAGGGGAGTGTTCGCAAACCAAATTCTTTCCCTTGTGTTACTACCAATGTAGCCTGTAATTGCGTTTAAAAAATGTCTTTTGAAATTGCACTAGACGTTAAATCCCGGTTATCACAAATTTGCCATTTCAACTGCGCTTGCGCGCAAACTTTTGGGCTTTCTGTTTTAAGATTTCGTGTTGATTGTTTATATTTAGGCTGAGAGAAAGTCCCACCTAATAAATGAATGCGATTAGAATATTTTCATAGCGATTTCGTGATATATTATATGAAACTACGGATATGAGAATAACTGATAGTCTTAAGAGAAAAATGACACTTCAATATTTATTAGTTTGGAAATATTTATTTAACATAAATGTAAAACACGTTGTGTACTTCAAAAATGATTGGAATATTAGTACAGAAATCCGTCTTTTGCGGTATTTTACGTTAGGCGTAAACAACTTAGTATTATACATTTTTATTTAGGTTGAGGGTTCGGCTTTGTATTAGAAGTGATGCTGCAATTCTAGTACGCTCTTCTGTGGTACACAATTTCGTCCTGAAAAAGGACAGACAAATCAGACACCGAATCCATTAATAATTAAGACGCAAAATTCAATCTTTACCGAGGCCTAAAAACTAAATCAGAGAAAACGTTGTGATTTCTAATTTTTATCTGCTGCTATCTCATGTTTATTACCAAATTTAAAATTTTGTAATTAATTTTAGCAAGATTTTTGAAATCAGCTAAGTCCGCGCGCAAACGCAGTTGAAATGGCAAATTTGTGATAACCGGGATTTAACGTCGAGTTGAAATTGCGTCTAAATTGAGATACCGAACCCAGTGTCAGTTTGGCATGTATTTCAAAATATTAAAAATACTCCTAGGTCAGCTCCTCCCTTACAAACAATCATTTGGGCGCTCATGAAAAGTGATTGGTGGTAGTACATATTACTATTTCATGTCCAACTTGAGAGCCAATTAAAGGTCCTTATGTCATTGATATCTTTCGCAATTGCGACATTTATCACACATCTTTTTCTGAACCAATAAAACTTGAACATTATTAAATTTCGATTAAATAATATTATATCAATTAATTTAGATTATCTGAGAAAACATTTGCTCACATTTTGACAAAGTAGCCTTAACTCTCTGCAATTCAGTAAAATTACTGTTCAAAAGAAAAAATTCCAAAAATCCAACCAACAATACCGCCTACCTTCTTCCACGTCGTCTTCCAAAAAATTTTTCATTTTGCTATGTGCCCCCCCCCACACACTACGCAATATGCTTCAAAAATCATAGCAACGGGTGATTTTTTTGTCTTTTTGTCGGAAATTTTTGACCCCCCCCCCCCGAAACAAAATTTTGGCTACGGCCTTGAAGTAACCCCCACCTGTTGTAGTATCTATACAGACCGTCAATCCCACCTGTTTTCATTTGAAGTCGACTTTTCTAGTTTTTTGTCGGTTTAATCTAAACTGATTTTTTTGCGATGGGTTAATTTTGTTAAAGGTTTCAATTTGCATAGGGTCTGGTGGGGTAAAGTGGTCATAAAATCGCAGGTTTTCAACTTAGGTGGATAATAAATACAATAAATTCTTTAAACACTTGAACTTTTTTTATTGTTATTTTACATTGCATTATTAAAGAACACGATACATAGAATTTCAGGGAAAAAAATATTGGTTTAAGTAGTTTTATAACATTTTCTTTTCCCTTTGTATTTATGACCACTTTACCCCATGGGGTGGGGGAAAGTGGTCATAGCATGGGGTAAAGTGGTCACAGTTAAAAATAGATGAAAAACCGTTACAAATAACCCTAATTTTTGTATATTTAGGTCATTTTTATAGCTGCAAGTATATATACGAGTATATGCGGATATACACGAGTATACTATATGTGTCATGTAGACATGAGTAAACATGTTCATATATGAATAGATAAAAGTATGCATCAGATACATGCATGCACGTGCCTACTTAAGTATATACGTGTATACACGAGTATATGAGCATGTATACTTGATTACCTACAGGAGTGAATACGTGGTCTACACTAGTATATACGTGTCACATGTATATGCGAGTATATACGCGTATAAACGAACATCATATGCGTGTTTGCACGTATCTCGAGTATATACGTGCATACCTGAGTATATACGTCTATAGTCGACGCATATATAAGTGTGCATACATACTTATACGAGTATACACGAGTTAATTCGTGGATATATCCAGTGCGTGTTTGTACGTGTCTACTCACGTGTGTATATATATGGAAGCACGAGTATATACGTATGTTTACGTGTAAACATGATTATATACCTGTTAGACGTATATACGTGCATTTACGTGTATACACCAGTACATGTATCCAAGTATATCCATGAGTATATCCGCTAATTTACATTAATGCTTACAGAATGAATCCAAGATCTTGAGCAAAGTGTGAAAGGGGAGGATAAGAAGCAAAGAATCATAAGGAACTTGTTTCGCTGACGCGCTACATGCACACAAGGTCAGACAGAGCCCGATCATCCTGACATTGGACATGGGGCACATTTCTATTTCAGGGTCCCACTAAGATTTTTAAAGACACTGGATATGAAATTCATTTTGTGCCACCCCCATTCCAGCTTTTTTTATGTGTTTAAGCTATAAAATATTTCAATACTTGCGTTTTCACACAACCATACTAAATTTGGTGGTACCTCATATCACAATGTAATAATATACATTTAAAAAGTAGAAGAGATATAGTAGTATACAATAAATATATAAACGTGGTTAAACTTTACCCGTTGCAGTAAACCGTAAGTACCAAAATGATTTATGATATAACTTTTAACAGTAAATACAGACAATTTGGAGTGGTTTTCTGATTTGCAAAGAGATCACATTTTTAAGGGGAATTTTTATCAACAAATAGATTTTTTCCTTGTTTTGGCATTTGCAAAACTATCAATGATATCATTGTACTCTGTATTCTGAGTGAAATCATTATTTAATTTTAATTTACATGATAAATTAAGGGGATTTCGGGCCCCCTGAAATCTAAGAGGAGGGGCCTGTGCCCCACATGCCCTTGTGGTAATCAGGCTCTGAGGTCAGAAACTAATGTTAGCAAAACAGGTCACAGAATTGTAACACAAAGATGATCTTAGCCGACAATTTAGTTTTTAAGAAATATTTAGAGCAGTTGTTGACAGTTACTGCCTGTAGTAGCTCTAATACACGCATCGCAACAAAGGCGCAGCGACTGATGAAAGTTTTTCAAAAGTCTATTATTGCAACAGAGTGATTGCGATGCATGTATTAAAGCTGCCGGTCGCAAATTTCCTCAATCACTTTAAAACTTTCTTAAAACCTAAAATGTTGTGTAAAATTATCTTTGTGTAATAAATTTGTGACCTGTTTTGCATCCATCTGTTTCTGGCTTTGCGTGCATGTAGCGCGTCAGCGTTGAGTTTGTGTCCATATGTTTCTTATGATTCTTGCTCTTATCTTCCCGTCTAATACCTTTTAATAATTTGCTCAAGAGTTTAGACTCACCCTGTATATTATATGCTTGTATGTAAGTGTCTACTCGAGTACGTACGCGTATATACCTGTCTCCCTGAGTATATAAGTGTTCGTATACATACGAGCAGAAGCGGGTATATACGTGTATAGTCGAATGTATATCTGTATAGATAAAAAATACTTGCAGATACCCAAATACGTGTTTACTGGTGCATTTATGTGAATGCGTATATATACGTGCCTACACGAGTATATGCGTATACATACGCATATACTCGTATATTTAACCCTGTTTACTTTAAAAACAATACATATTAAGTGAAATTAATATTTAATTTATATCTGCCTTATACTTAAAGATTAAGTGACTTAAGAAGAACAATATTCGTTAAATCTAATATTATGACCACTTTACCCCATCTTACTTAAATTGTTCTAAAAAATTATTCAAAATAGATTCAGCTAACTGCTATTGAGTAAGAGTTCTTGAGACATGTAGGAAGCTTCCTGTGCAGCCAATCTGTTCATAATTCTAACAAACAAAATTTCTCATGGAAGTTAAAAAAGGTGTTTAGATTTTAAAAAATTTCATATTTACACAAAATATTTCTTTTTACCAAATAAAATTTTGACATTTGTAAAATTTTGTATTTAAAATGTAGTTTCTAAATGCACTACTCTAAAATAAAATTTTCACATTCATTCGAACATTAATTTCCAAGCTATAGCCATTTATTTAATTTATGACCACTTTACCCCATTGACCACCAGACCCTATAAATTGAAGTTATTATGTAGGCACATAGAGAACCAGACTATCATGAATCTAGTTATTTTTTTGTTAATATTAATTATTCATAACATCATTAACTCTCTCAAGAGTAATATTTTTTTAGAGAGTTCATTGATGTTAAAAATTAAGGAAAATTAAAAATAAGGGAAAAAACCTTCGATTAATTTTCAAAGTTCAATTTCTGTTGTATATTTTGTTTAATGTTATTTTCAATGGATGTCTGAAGTATTTCAATATAAAATGGCTTATTAAAATGTATTGAGTATAATTGAGTTCCTCAGACTTATTTATATATTATTTTTTTACATGTCCATGGGTACAAAGACACCTGTCCGCGGGGTGAACGGGGTATTGTACCCACGGAAAAAATGGTTTTTAAGAAAATATTTTTGAAATTGAAAGCTTTGAGATTTTCACCTGACAAAAATTGCCAAATTAGATGATAAGTTGTAGATTCTGGCAGAAAATTTTACCGATCGATTATCCATTCCCAGAAACCAGCAAAAATTGAAAAGTAAATTTTGTCCGTGAGTACAGCAGTTTCCCCTAACTATTCTTTCTCTCTTTCTTTCTTTCACACACACAGATTGAGGTTTCTGCTATTCCACTAGGGAAGCTTATACCTCTATTAATCCACAATGTTTCCAGAATTTGTTACGTATATTATTATCTATTGTTTCGTATAAGGTAACGCAATAAACTATCCAACTGAATCTTGAATTCACTTGACTTTGCTGGATTTCCAACACATAAGTTTAATGTGACGATTGGAGTTTTTAGCTTTCTTCTAAGAGCCATTTTTCTATTTTGCCTTTGGCAATGGGTCCTGATTGACAGTTAGAAAATTGTTTTTAAACAGTATTTTTCACAATTTAAGCAGATGTGCTATTACCATGACTAGCAGTGGTTCCAATAAATTTGTTATTTCAGTTCACAGAATTTACAACCGAACTGATGTTTGTAACAGAGATAACAAAATCAGAAGTTCAATCTGGTAAATATTAGAACAGAGTTAAGTGACTTTTGGTGAAGATTTTCTTTCTTGTTCCTGCATTGCAAGTTCTTGTTCAAGAAAATCAAGCGCTTTGTTTGTACTTTGTGTTATGTACCAAACTTAATTGCTAAACGCATCGCAGATCAAAGAGCACTTTATTAATCTTGAAGGTAAATAATTTTTTTCTGTTTCTTTATTAAAAGTGAAATGAATACTATATTACTTTTGAACATTTTATTGCTTTCATAGAATATCTCGACTGCGATTAGTTAAGACAATGACAAATTAATTGAAGGTATAATAACACGCATGGCAGTGGCTTACCTAGCATGGATGACACTCGGGGCGGTATATTTTGTAGTGTCACCCCACCCCTAGAAGCGCAAAAAAAAAAAAAAGTTTTAATATTCTACGTAAACATGAATTTCGTATAATTAAAAAAAAAAAAAAAACTACGTTTGTCTTATAACAAAATTTTAAGTGAAATAATGTACAAAAGACAAAAAAAACTATGACTGCTACTTATATAACTTGCCCAAGATGCATGTGTGTTTCAAAAAAATAAGGGGGGTGTATGGAATTGATGGCCCCGTAATTATTTCAAACGCAGGGAAAGAAAATTGGTTTCAGTTTGTTAGTATAAGAGGTCACTACTTGGTCTGAGTATTAACAGTATGAACCTAATTCTGAGTACAGTATTCACACCATGATGTGGAGTGTGAAGTGGGGGGGGGGGGTCTGGGGGTTCACCCTCGGAAAAATTTTAAATTTGTCTTCTTAAAAATGCATTTTAGCTTCATATTTTTCAAAAACTTGCAATTCCACTTTGGGAGTCACCCCCCGGACGGGTGAACCCGTGTGAACCGCTCCCCCCACCCCCCGTATTGACGCCAATGTATGGTTATTCATTTTGACTATGATATTGATCCACAATTCATAGAATATTTATTGGTTGAATTGCAAAATCTGAAATATAGTACAAAACAAATGTAGAAAGAAAAGCAAATGATAATGGCAAGACCTTATCGAGCGTTATGCAGTTAAATACGGCAGGTGGCACCCTTTTCTTTTTACAATGATAATTGTTTCTGCTATTGGTGTGGTAAAGTATTTAATTCGTGAACTTGTGATAGAAATCCATCAGCTTTTTCATGGAAATGAATCGTTATTTTTAGAACTTCCTGTGTTGGGATAAATCTTATCGTTATGAACTCTCAGAAAATAGGAAAGATTTTTCTTTATAGTTTTTTTTAGTATAACAGGTTTGCAATACCATATTTTTTTCAAAGTGGGTGCTGCAGAGTAGCAGTGTGGGAAATAAGTATTTATTTTGAGGAGCAGTACTGCTCCTGAAATTTCGATATTGTGATGCAGTTCTGTAAAATTGAAAAGAGGTGTTGTGACATTTGTTAAATTACATTTTCAACAAGAAAACAAACAAGTTTTTAGAAACGAAAATGCTTAATGTGTGCATTAAAAACTTCTCAACAATGACAATTATGATATGAAAATTTAAATTACATCTATGCCATTAAAAAAATTGAAACAATTTGTACCCTATAACAGGAAATATCCAACGTTGTTTAGCATAAATAAACAGATTACAGAATATACGTGTTTCGGGGTTTCAAGGAACCCCTTTTTCAATTCGAAAGGTGTGAGCTTCTAGATGTAAAGACTATTCCTCGGCACAAAGCTATTTATTTTTTGTTTCATTTGTACCCTGTTTATTAGTAAAAATCATCTAAAACCATAAAAAAATGCATTTTTTTGGCGTTGCAAAATTTTTGATGCAATTTATAATATTGTATCGTGTTTCATACGATACCGCTTATTTCCTACGCAGCAAGGTAGGGAGAGGCGAAGGGTGCAAAGAAGTGTCCGTAATTTCAATATGTATTTTTAATAGATTTAGGCCAGGATGCATTGAAATAAACTAGTTCTTCGAAGGGTGTCGCAAGTAGGAAAGGTTTGGGAACCTCTGCACTGTAAAACATTTCAGTTATAAGTCCATTGACTAATGAATTATAAGAACACTGCTGTTGGGCAGGTAAAGAGTAGTATCTGCAGGAATGATTTTTCGAAATATTGAAGAAACGCGTTTTGGATTCTGTGCAAAAGGGAAATGTTGGAATGGGATCGTTTCCAAAATTTTAAAAGTATTTTTTTCTAAAAGAGCATGCTTAAGAACATACCATTCACAGAGCAAAATATTTAACTCGCATCTTTACTCACGTGTATTGGCAACGATATGGTTGATAGCAAGCGTAAAGCGCAATTTTGATTCGCCTCTTGATTAACATAACGTGGAAACGCGGTACAATGATGCGCCAAAAAGCATCATTTGTGACTTCATCTAGACCACGCCTTGTTTCAAAAACCGGATATTTAAAAAAAATAATCAAAAAATAACTGTTTGGAAAATGATAGTATTTTCTGTATCCATGTTATTATTATTATTTTTTTTTTTTGCTTATTCTACCAATTTCAGTGACCTACCTTTGACTAAAGGAAACAACCCCATTAGACGTTTTTTTTCGCCCTTTTTTTCAACGGAAATCAAATAAGCAAGATTAAACAATAATGCTAATGTAAAATTGATGACAAAAATGCAAGAAAAAAAAAAAAGGGAAAAATGTGCAGTTTCTGCGCTTTAACTGCCCACAGCAGAACAGCTCAAGAATTTATGTTAGCAATCTGACTAAAATTTCACTCGGGGTTACTTGCCATGATCAGTGCGATTCCAAAAAGGTTATTCTGGTCACAATAACCTCTCTTCCTTTGCGCCAAAGCAAGTATAAAACTGCATCTTAGGTAACTTCATTTCTGAGAAATTACCAGGGGTGAGCCAGACTCATATAAGATTTGTAAGCTTATACATTCATTATGACCCTCTCCAAAACCAGAAGGTAGATCCGTCCGTCTTATTTTTTCTTAAAACTCACAGCTTTGTGCAGTGATATTAATATATATTATTCTTTGTAGCACCGGAACACGTGTTTGCATTTTTTTTTTCAATTTGTGTTATTAATACGCTGGTTTGTTTTTACGTAATGCTTTAGTTTTTTGCAAGTTAGAAAATATTTATTGCATAAAGCATAGGCGGCTGGTGCACAAAAAAGTGGAAGGTCAAAATAAGTGTAGGGCTTAGTAGGCATGGCCCCTGAGGGTTTTTTTTTGGAAAAATTTGGCTATATAACTTACTGGATTTTAACATTATTTAATAATTGCTAAAAATGTGGAATATGGCATTAAAAATCGGAACGAATGGCCACCGTAGACTTTCCCCTTCCATTTCAAAGTTCCATTCTTATGAAATAAGATACGAAAAGTTTATTCATTTGGAATTTTTGGTCTTTACTTTCGTGAAATAAATCAACCCCTCCTATAGAAAATCATTTTTCATTCTATCACTAATTTTTAACTCTGATAAGTAAGAGAGCTTGGTCCCTTTACTTTTGGTGTGACGGGGCAATTGCCTTCCCGTACGAGCCGCCTATGGTACAAAGTTAAAAAAATTGTAACTACACTGTGTCAGCTTCTTTAAAAAAAATGTTTACTTCAAAAACAAGTAAATAATGTAATTTCCAAACCAGAGGAAAATTTTTCTCTTATTTCATAGTTTTACTGTCATCATCGAAAGACAGATGCACAAAGTTAGTGCCTTGTTTTTATGTGGCTGCGGTTATAAAACTGAATCGGCTGTTCGATATCTGTCATATATTGCAGAAGAATTTAAGGACGGGCGTCGTTTTGGCATCAAGCCGTAAAGCTGGGTCATGGCGAATGCTGAATTGAGTAGAGATGCAGAGAAAATGGAGTTTGATAGTTCACAAAATCCCATTTTCTGAGGGAAAAAACGAACCAAAGCACGCGTAGCGTCCTATTGGCCGCCTCTATTTTCTTTCTACCGCTTCTTTTGTCCGTTTCTGAATATGAAATGAGGTGCTTTTGGTCTTGGCTTTTTGTTCCGACGCTCGGAGTCACGGTTATGGTTTTCTCGTTTTAAATCGTCTGAGTTTTATATTTTTGAACTCACTTTTTTTTTATAGGGATCATTTTTTTGGTTTTGTATAAATGGTGAGATCTTGCAATGTTTTTAGAGTGTCAAGGGAAAATCAAAAGGAAAAATCGAAAGTTTCGTATATAGGACGAACATTTCAATGGAAGGGTTTCATTTTAAAAATTTCCAAGTCTACATTTACATAAATCGTTAAATTTTGTTCAGTTCCGATAAAGTGATTTAAGTGCTTTTTTTTGAACAATATAACTTCAAGAAATAATTTATTAATATTTTATTTAAAAAAAAAAAAACTCATAGAATGACTGGTGCAAATTGTCTCTTCACTCGGGGAGAGAAGTAACTGCTGCTTCAATCGATCCTTTTTGTTCTTGCGATTAATTTTTCATCGGTATTCATCATAAAAAAATGTAGTAAAATAGATAATTCATGGTAGTTAGGTTAAAATATAAATTATAGTTTCAGAATATTCAAAATTCTACAAAAAGTCAAATAAGGAAATTAGTCCAAGTCCAAAATTAAACTTGGGACCTACTTGGAACTCGTTCCAGACGCAGAATTGCGCTTTACAGAACATGTCAAGAAGTGTGCTGACAAATCACTCAAGAAACTAAAGATGTTGAAGAGTCTCTGCGGCACCAATTGGGGTGCAAATTCCAAAACCTTGAAAACTACTTTCAGCACGCTAATTCGTGCTATCACAGAATATGCGTCATATATCTTGATACACGCCTCAGAATCTGCATCCGGAACCCTAGACAGAATTCAGGACAGAGCAGCAAGGAATATTATAGGAGTCCACAAAAAGTCAAAGCAGGAATGTGGACTTCAGCTTCTCGAGAACAGAAGAAAATACAATATCATCAAATTTACCAACAAGATTAAAAGTCGTTAAAAAAACCGTATTAGCACCAGAGCCTTTCAGAGTTGGAGCAAAAGTACAAGACTTAAACGGTCCTCCACACTTACAGTATGACCGGACGATCAGACAAACAAATTGGACTTGAACACCATACACACACAAGACAAGATCTTGGAGCTTTCCGGTTTTGCCTTCTACTCTGCCTAAAAATACCACTATTGAAACTGACCTAATCAAGCCTTGTTACAAAGAAAGAACCAATCACTGATATTAAAGGTAAAATAGAAAGAACCATTGATTCTTAATCAGGAAGAAACTTCGTTTATGCATTCACTGACAAATCCTCGGATACGACTCAAGCATTGAGTGAATACACCAATCTCCAAGAGACATGCAATTTGTACTCCTTCCTCCAGGAGATTGTCTTCTCCTTTTTAATTTAGTGTTTGTGTCGTCAAAATGTGATTTTGTCCTTTTCTTGTTATTCAACGTTTTTTGTCAACATATTGTTTCCTACGTTATTTAAATGTTTTTAATGTTTACATGTTTTTTTATTACTTATTTTTAACTACTGATGTCTAGACCTTTCTCACCAAAACACGTTTACTTTTAACAATTCTTGACTTTATATTTATATAAATAATTTAAACTAAAAAATTGTTAGGCGCAGTATAGCCCTCAAGGGCTTTTGCGCCATTAAAAATAAATAAACCAACCAACCAAGAAGCAGAGAAAGACTCGTTCGCAACATACACAGCTCGCTAGACATTATTCTCGACTTAAACATGGATTGCTTTATGCAGTGGAACCCAGGACATGTTAGCATTGCAGGAAATGAGACCGCCAATATACCTAGGCAAAGGAGGCAAGGGACCTCAACACAGAATCATTCTCTCATGTCACCCTGGATGATATTATCTCAGTAGCAAAACTTAAGCTGAGGTACCAAACAATCAAGACTAAGTAAGTATCGAATCTGCGAATTAAGTACCAATAGAATCCCTCCTGCAAAGATCCTAACAAGACTGAGAACGAAACACTACCGAGGAATGAAAAATCCAGAAGGATGGCACAATACAAGAACTTATCAGAATTGTAGAAACTCCCGACCACGAACTAAATCCAGCACACATCTTTTCCTGCCCTGCCATCCAACGGAAGCTTTCAGAGATTACAGAGAACTCACATGCATAGCAGACCTCTATGAGGGCAACTGCACTGAAATTGCCAAGGTTGTCTGAACCGCCTTCGATCCAAGACCACCCGTGGACAAACCAACAACAATGGTTATTTAAAATGTTTTTCTGTAATAAGACACTTTTACAATGTATTTATGTTCCTCTTACTTGTTCCATTCTCTTACTTGTTATTATGTGATCCGGTCACCACACACAACCAGTGCGAGAGAAATTGTGCTACGTATTAAGAAGTATTTCATCCATTCAAAAAAGAAAGACAACAATAAATTACATTCATCAAATTAACACATCTCTTAAATGATTTATTATTCAGTGCTGCATTATAGAATTATTGTATATATACTCTGCAATTCGGTATTTATTGGTAAATCATTACAATTTCTTTTTATTTGAAACCATGGCTAATAAAGTCAAAAAATATGACTATTGTAATGCACTTCTTCATAAAAGTAAAACGATATAAAATAAAATTTTTGAAGTCAAGTCCTTACACATCATTCCAGTAAACAGTGTTATAAAATCGCTCTGAAATCAACTAAAAACCAGCATTTTTACTTTAAATCTTCTAAGATTTCCGAAAGAAATCCCCCTCCCCCAGAACTTAGATCAATGGTCTAAGCCCCACCAGTTTGTCCTGGGGAATACCCCCTAGGGCTGCCACTAAGTTCCTCTACTAAAATAGTTGCTTTAGTAGCCTATAAAAAATAGTCTCCAAAATAGTTACCAGATGCAGAAAACAGTTTCTAAAATCGTCTCCTACATATTAAAAAATATCATTCATATCATATTAATGCAATGAAACTTCAATAAATAGACACCACTCACTGCAGTAGGATACACCTATACGTAGAGCAAATATTTCCTTAACAAGCATTAGAAAAGAAAACTTTAATAAAATTTTTTCAAACTTTAGCCCAAGCCCAACTATTTTGAATAAACACTAGAGAAATCAGTATGACACGTTCAGGTATAATTTCTCATTGTTTGACTGTTAATTAAATACAACAGTAAAAGACTGGCTGTATAAAAAGAGCTAGAACACCGCATTCGTGACATTTCTGATTCAGAGAAAATTAGCTTTCGTTTTCAAAAAATGAATATATAGTACGGATACAAGAAATTAAAAACCAAAAAACAGTTAGAAAAGAAGTAGTAGTATAAAATAACTTTTAAAAAATATCTAGGATACATCTTAGATCCCGAATGAACATGTAACAAACATATAGATAACATCGTTTCAAAGGGCAGTAGACGACTAAATATTCTTAAGTATACTGCAGGAAAAGACTGTGGAACCGATGCTATAACTTTGAAGAACACATATCGTCGCCTCAGAGCAACAGTAAAATATCTAATCCTGGAAATAACACTAAGATATCTTACTGTTGCTCTGAGGCGACGATATGTGACACTGATAAGACCCATCTTAAAGTATGGCTTTCCTATTTATAGCTGTGCATCAGATACTAATTTAGACAGATTAGAAAGACTTCAACTCAGTGCTGCCAGAATTATCACCGGGTTGATGGAAGCGAAGCTGACCTAGAGAAATTGTACTTTTTGAGGCTAACTTGCAACCTCCCCAAATAAGAAGACGGGCTAATCGCACCAAATATTTCAATAAACTTTCTAGCTATGGCCAATACAATAAAACTTCCACATATATAACAACTGGAGGAACAATCAGTGACTAAAGAAAAACATCCTTTTTAGTCATGCAGAACATCTAAAATTGCCTTCTGGTGATGCAAAGCCCCACTCCTTGAAATCTTGTCTCAGCCCAGCGGAAGGAATCCTAAGAGTACACTTCCATTTTGGCTTTTATACTCCGGTCGTTAAAAAGGACTTGATCCCTGACCATCTTAGGCAGTTAGCATTGGAAGTCATCAATAAAATCCCTAGTAACGTCATAAAAATTTACACAGATGGCAGCAAACTGAACGATCAGGCTGGTTGTGGCATATACATTGAGAAACCGGGAGGAAAACTGTCCTATTAGCTCCGTAATCCTGACTTTTCTTCAGTTTTCAAAAGTGAACTTGTTGCAATTAAATATGGCCTTGAAACAATTCCCAAAGAATGCGACTTTGGTAATGTCTGGATTCTTTCTGATAGAAGTTCGCTTCAAGACCTAGGTAATTGATTACTGTTGGAGACAAAACTAGCGTCTCTATTCTCCAGAAACTTAAACAAATATCAGAGTCCCATGATGTCTATTTCCAGTGGATTCCGTCCCATGTGGACATTATGGGTAATGAACAAGCAGATCTCTTGGCCAAAGAGAGGGTTGTAACACTACTTCACTTATGTCCACAGCTCTCACCTACTCTGAACATCAGGCGAGGGTAAATTCTGAAATTTCTAGGGAGTGGAAGACACAACCCCACCATCACTGGTACAGAAGTAAACAACCCGGATCTTCCTTCTCTCTAGAGTGCTACAGAGCCTCCCAACAGCTATCTCAAGATTGAAAAGCGGTCACTTTAAAAGTCTCTCATTTCGTGAAAGCAAGAAGGTTTTTACACTTTGTACAAAATGCCAAACTCAGCGGGCATCTCCTGAGCATATTGACCGTTCCCAAGTGGTAATTCTGTAATCCATGCTATGGCTAGGTTTCTTTCATGCTCGATAGATGGCGCCGCTACTTTTTCATGATTTTTTTTGCTTTCTTTTTAAAAATGTCTTGTGTCTTTTGAAGTTTTAACCATGGATAGCTTACCATCCGGCTTTACGTATTCAAATATTAATATTTCAAACGATCAAAACGAAAATTTAACTTACAGAGTAAAAGAAATCACTGATGAAAATGCTGCAAATGTAAGTTTTAAAATTTTTTTCTTAATTTAATTGCGGATAATCCCGAAAAAAAAAAAGATGTTATTAAAGGGACAGAACAGCCGATTTAAATTATTAGAATTTAAGAAAAATGTGAAAATTCATGTGCCTAAAGGTTTAACGTTGTAATTAATAATTTAATCAACGGTCTAATTGATACAACTATATCAATTAGATAACATTATATGCAGTATTCGGGGGGGGGGGAGTACATGTATATAGTGTGAAATGTAAGTCAGAACAGCCCTTTTACAAAAGTACTCCAATAGGCTTTCTAGTTTATTTATTTATTTATTTATTTATTTTTTGAAAAACACAAAGACACACACACACACACACACACACATATATATATATATATATATATATATATATATATATATATATATATATATATATATATATATATATATATATATATATATATATATATATATATATGTCAATGATTTTTTTTTGGTGGTGGGGGGATGTGATCGCTTCCTTTTGGGGGGGGGACACATTCACCCTTAGTTTTATTTACCCATGTTTTGTAGCATTTTTTAAAATTAATTTTCTGTTTAGTTTGTTCTTTAAGTTTTGTTGTTTTTTCCACCAGCACTTACATGTTCTTTACTTAATTGCTATGTTGGGCCTTTTTTGGTTAAAGATTTTTTAGATTGCATTTGTGTTTTAATAAAAATTGAATTAACTTCTCTTTTGATTGGCTTATACAGATTTAACTTAAATATGCTTGTTAATTTTATACACAGAACTGGTTACAGCAACACAGTGAAGATACAAAAAGTACTTGGCGTGTTGCAACAACATATCCGAAATCAGGGAGATTTAATAAATACAAAATCAGCTATCGCTGTGTGCATGACAGACAGAATAGTTTCTGGGGATGGTCCTTCAAAGCATACAGGATACACTGCTAAATTGACAATCACAATACAAAGGCAAGTTACTTTCAATTAAATGTATATATAACAGGGTTTGAAATAGGGTTCAATTTCTAGAAGGGGAATGTCCCCCGTTACTTCAGATTCCAGGGGGGATTTTTTGAATTTCGGGGAGAATTTTTATAAGTTCTGAAAATTTGTTTACAATTTTTTTTTATAATTCATTTTTATTTCATTTTTCTATTTATTCATTTTTAAATTATAATTTTTTTGGTGTAATATCAGTCTCACACATTTTCAAATAATTATTCCTTAATTTTGCAATTTTACTTTATTATTTCATTTTCAATAAAATATTTTACAACTAAGTAACATCACATACACTCAATTATTTTTTTTAAATAGAACATTTTCTGGTTCTAATTATCCGAATTGGGTTCGGTTCCGATTGTTTAGAAAAAAAAATTCTACTGAACAAAGACTTTTTTTCTGGCGATCAAAAAGTTAAAGTAAAAAATTGCCTATAATTTTCCAAAAGGGACTGTCGTTTCCAGCAGTTTTCGGATCGCATTTCGACCGGCGGATCGGAATTATTTGATATTGGCGGATCGGAATCGGTTGATGTAACCAGTTCTGTGTATAAAATTAACAAGCATATTTAAGTTAAATCTGTATAAGCCATTCAAAAGAGAAATTATTTCAATTTTTATTGAAACACAAATACAATCTAAAAAATCTTCAACCAAAAAAGGCCCAACATAGCAATTTAGTAAAGAACATGTAAGTACTGGTGGAAAAAACAACAAAAGTTAAAGAACAAACTAAACAGAAAATTAATTTTAAAAAATGCTACAAAACATGGGTAAATAAAACTAAGGGTGAATGTGTCCCCCCCCAAACGGAAGCGATCACACCCCCACCACCAAAAAAAAAAAAAACAAATCATTGGCATATATATATATATATATATATATATATATATATATATATATATATATATATATATATATATATATATATATATATATATATATATATTAGGGTGGAACGAAAAAAACAAAGTTTTTACTTTCGAATCGTAATAGTGCGGAAAAGTTGCGATTGGTGAAGACTTACAAAACAAAACAAAAATTTTTAAAATCGGACAATATCTTCCGATTCCGCAACGAGCCTGAATATTTGAAAAAACGGAAAATTTCGTGTTTTCTTAGTGATTTTTCAAAAATTTTGTTTTAATGTTTCTTTTTAAGGCCCTGAGACGGAAAAGTTACGATTGGTAAAGCCTTCAGAAATAAAAAAACAAATTGAAATCGAATAATATCTTCTGATCCAGAAACAAGCCTAAAAAATCGAAGAAGTTGAGAATTCCAGGTTTTTTTTCCGAATTTTTAACATTTTTGGTTCAATGTGCTTTTTCAGGCTACAGAACGGAGAAGTTACGTTTAGTGAAGACTTCAAAGCAAAAAAAAAAATCTTTTTGAAATAAAACAATATTTTCCGATCGCGCAACGAACCTACATATTTAAAAAAATGTAAACTTTAAGCCCTTTTTCAGCTTTTTTTTTCTTTTAGTTTAACGATCCTCATAAGTTCGGTATGAAATACTAATGAAAAAACGTTTGTTTATAAAATAAATGTGATATTTTAGTACTAGCCTGCCTGTGAAATTGTCCACATGGCCATTTATTCCCGCGAGACGCATATTTGTTTATGCCGCACAGTACAGTGTATGCATCTAATACGGCCCATTAGCGCCTCACGATCTTGAATTTATGAGCTTTTTAGTTGGTTTGTGTCTATAGGTATCTTACTTAAAAAATAAAGCAATCGTGCTGGCATCAGTATTTCTCAATGTTTCTAATGTGCGTGTGATGTCTATTTGCTCTGTTTAACGTGTTTCAAACATGAATCCATCTTTGCAGAAAATAATTACGAGAAAGTCGTTAAGAGCATTATTCTATTATCAAAGAATCTGATTCTGTTTCACGTGTCTCCAAACTCTGGATCAGCCAAAGACATAGTGAATAGCATTGTATTATATCTAAATGAACAAAGAATTTCACTGGATGGTTTAGCCATCGTAGGTTGCGAAGGTACTAAAATCAATACTGGATGGAAAAGTGGCACGATTCGTCAATTTGAAATTTATATTGGACGAACATTGCAATTTGTTTATTACATTTCATTGAGTTTCCTTTTCGCCATCTTTTTCGGCATTTGTAAGGTGTAACAACTGGCCCAAGTTCATTTTCTGGATCAATAAGAGAACAACTCAGAGGTTGCGAAAAATTGCCAGTAATAGGTTTTCAAGCAATTGACTGTACAATTCCAGATGTAAACAGAAAGTGCTTGAGCAAGGATCAAAGATATCTTTTAGATATATCTCAAGCGATAAAGGGTGGCAACTGTCCAAATGATTTGTCAAATCGTGACCCCGGCCCACTCTCATATTCCATATGGCTCACTTGTGCAAATCGAGTTCTTAGACTGTACGTAAGTGTATCGATCCCATCAGGTGAGTTAAAACACATAGTGACTTTTATTTTGCGATGTTACATGCCGGTCTGGTTTGAAATAAAGAACCGCAAAAATTTCACAGACGGTGCCATTCATGTTTACAGAACAATTCAAACCTGTCGATACTTACCTGACAATCTAAAACAAATTGTTTACCCTGTCATTGAAAGAAACTCTTTATTTGCGCATCTTGAAAACTTATTAATGGCAGTGGTGTTTGATGAAAGGAGGCACATAAGAGAACCAGCGTTTAAAAGTGTGTTAAAAGCCAGAGAGTTTCTTTCTAAAGGCAAAAGCATTAGAAACTTTGCCATTCCATCTCTAAATTTCGAAGCAGAAGATTACACAGAGATTATTAATTGGTACACGACAAAGCTATCTTCTCCACCTCTTCTTCGAAAAGTTCCTAACAAAGATATTGAAAATTTTATTCTAACAGGCACTATACCCGACTGGGATATAAAACTATTCCCCTGCGATACGCAAGCTGTCAAAAGATGTGTGAAGCTAGTGACGGAAGCTTCACTCAAAGTGTGTGGTTTTAAATCAAGAGATGGCTACATAAGAGCAATATTGAAATCCAGATCCATTATGCCCGAATTTTCCAAAAAATCTGATTATAAATTAGCTTCAACAAGTAACACTCAAAACAATAAGACTTGTATACTGAATTGTGAATTTGGTAAATATTTTATAACTTTTTGTTATTTGAAAATGTTTCATTGTTGCAAAGAATGGTAGTTTTGCATGTTTAGAGGATACCTTAAAAGTCAAGAAATAAATTAATGTTTATGTGTAATTAGTGATGTGGATCGGGTAAATACCCAGCGGGTAGGTAAATATTTTTTGGGTATTTACCCGGGTATTTACCCAAGGCCTGGGTAAATACCCAAAAACTGGGTATTTTACAAAAAAATGCAAAAAGTGAATGGGAATTTTTTTTCAAAATCTAAATATGAAATAATTGGTAAAACTGATACATACATATGTATTACACAGTTTATAATATTTTTAATTGAAAGACTTGATGAAATTATGAAAGAAACATATCGTGAACCAAAGAATCTTTCTTTTCAATGTCATAGTTGGAGAAGTACATATAAGCAATTCAATGATGAACTTGGAAGAATAAACAGAGAAGTTATTAAGACTATGATGTTATTTATTTTATTGCTGTTTAAGCGATAACGTGGCAAATATAGAAAGTTTTCACATTAATAAGCAAAAAAAAAAAAAAAAATCAAAATATTGATTTCTGTTGCCTTGTTCATTTGCATCCTGATACTTCATGATGAAAATTTATTCAAACTATTTTTAATACAACAAATTAGTGATATAGGGTGGGAAGATAATTTTTTTTACGATATTTATCCGAAGGCAAGGTAAATCCCCTAGAAATTGCGCATTTTGCAAAAAAATTTAGGTGGTATCAAAAGGTGATGATTTTTTTTAAACATAAACCAAAAAAGGAATGATTAAAAATATAAAAAATTTTGTGTTATAATTTTTTTAATAAAAGGCTTAATGAAATCTAAGGCTTAATGAAAAAATGATATGCGGAATACGCCTGAACACTTGAACTAGGTTTGGAGGAAATTTCTGTAAAAGATATAGGTAAATAAATAGTAATAATAAATTGAGCAACATTTCGTTACATTTTGATGTCATGCAGGGACATATTACTGGGTTATAAAAGATGAGGACCTTAAAAAAATTGATTTTTTTTGTAACCAGTTAAGCTTTTTACTTTTTGTAGAATGGCTTTTTATATCTGAAATTTGGCTATCAACATTGATTAGGCATATCCTACACATTTAATGTGAATATCATATTTAATTGCTTAGTTGTTTAACACAATAATTCTTTAAATATGTGATCAAAATACAATTTTGGGCAAAAATTTATTGTTTTGTATATCATTGGTTATATACATAATGGAATACATACAGAAAAGTATTTTAGCTGAATATAAATTTTTGAAATAAATACCCGGGTAAATACCCATTTTGGGTATTTACCCGGGTATATACCCTGGGTATTTACCCCTAAAAATAAATACCCGGGTATTTTACATCACTATGTGTAATATAGGGTTTTTTTTAAAGGCTTTTCCCTGTAACAGCGGGGAAAAAAACAACAACAAGAAGAATTTTATTTTTAATCACTAAGAAAAGATGAAATTCTTCCTTTTTTCAGTTTTCATGCTTGTTCCTGGATCAGAGAGTATTATTCGGTTACAATATGTTTTTTTTAAATTTCTGAAGGCTTCCCCAATTGTAACTTTTACGTCTTAGAGTATTAAAAAGAAACATTGGAGCAAAATTTTTAAAAAATCGGTGGGAACACATGAAATTTTCCATTTCTTCAAATTTTTAGGCTCGTTGCGGGATCGGAAGATATTATCCGATTTTAAAAATTTTTGTTTTGTTTTGAAAGTCTTCACCAATCGCAACTTTTCTGCACTATTACAATTTGAAAATAAAAACTTTGTTTTTTTCGTTCCACCCTAATATATATATATATATGTATATATATATATATATATATATATATATATATATATATATATATATATATATATATATATATATATATATATATATATATATATATATATATATATATATATATATATATATATATATATACTAGCAAAAATACCCGGCGTTGCCTGGGTCAGTAATAATGGGGTCGTTTCCAAATTTTTGAAAGTACTTTTTCCTGCATGCTTAAAAACATAAGATCTGACCATTTTATAAATAATTTGTTTAAGTTTAATGTTTTAAAAAAATTACTTAAATCGGTGCGCTTTCATTGTTTATACTTCTGCCGGATGACATCACAAATGATGAAATGTCATTTGGTGTTGCCCCTCACAGAGCTAAATATTTAATTCGCATCTTTACTCACGTGTATTGGCAACAATATGGTTGATCGCAAGCGTAGAGTGCAAATTTAATTCGCTTCTTGATTACCATAATGTGGAAACGTGGTGAAAGATGCGGCAAAGTGCATCATTTGTGACGTCATTAAGACCACGCCTTGTTTGAAAAATCTGACATTTTAAAAAATTAATGAAAAAATAACCGTTGGGAAAATGAAATTATTTCTGGGTCCAAGTTATTATTATTATTATTTTTTTGCTTATTCTATCAATTTCAGTGACTAAAAGTACTACTTTTGACTGAAGGAAACCACCCCATTGTAAGAAACAATCGCAACTTTCTTCTGTTTTCTGTTTTAACTGAAAGAACTCAAAACACACCGCTTTGACATGATTAAAAATCGAGCTTCTTCCTTACCCATAAAAGTGAAATAGCAATAAGTACAAAGAACGAACGAATATTCATTTAGAATCGAAAGCACGAATTTAAGCACGTAAAAATTTGAAGAATTTTCAAAATATGAACTAACAAAAACAAAGATCACTAAAAAAAAAACCGTGCGCTTTATTATTTAAATATATAGTACACACACACAAAAGAAAAAAAGCTCTCTGCTATGTTTCTTTAAGGGTGAAAAAGGAAGTGTTTCCAAATGTTTAAGTGACTTTAAACTCATGTTTGCTCGGGAGAAGCCTTGATTCAAAATTTTCATTATGATTACTTTTAATATTGCTGTTGTTAGGCAACGAATTTTTGTAACAATGGGTTTTATATTCGCAACTCCAGAGCTCGAATAAGCTACCTTGCGGTGGTTACCAATACTAAAGAAAAAGGTAAAACATTCCATTCCACGTGTTTTCTTTGGGGTAAATTACAGGCTTCAAGCAGTTTGCAATGTTGTAATGTAATTTAAGAAAAATAGAAAACAAAGCTCCTCACAAATACGATCAAAAATTACTGTTGTTACTGCGTAAAAATATGTTTTACCTTTTCCATCCGCCATTAGACAGTGGCTGCTGCGCCCCCAATAGTTTATTAAAGTTGCGAATTTACTCATTTGATGGGGAAATTACATGAAATTTACTGTTTTCCACCATAACTTTTTAAAACTAAGTTTTTAAGGAATAAATCACAATTTTAATTGTCATTACTTATAATATTGCTGTTGTTAGACAACGGATTTTTGTAAGAATGGGTTTTATATTTAGTCATTGAATGGGGAAATTACATGAAATGTACTGTTTTCCACCATAACTTTTTAAACCTAAGTTCTTTAGCAATAAATTATAGCCTAAGTTGTTCCCTGATAATGTAGCTATCTATGGTGAAAAAATGGTTAAAATCCGTCCAGTAGTTTTCAAGTTTACCCCGGACATCCGGACAGAGATTAGCCCTTTATGTATAAAGATGAGGATACAACTCCTAAGAGAGCAATAAATGTCATGCTTGTCCAGAGAAGCCTTGATTAAAAATATTAACTGTGATTACTTTTAATATTGCTGTTGTTAGGCAACGAATTTTCCTAACAATGCTTTTTATATTTAATCATTGAATGGGGAAATTACATGAAATGTACTGTTTTCCACCATAACTTTTTAAACCTAAGTTCTTTAGCAATAAATTATAGCCTAAGTTGTTCCCTGATAATGTAGCTATCTATGGTGAAAAAATGGTTAAAATCCGTCCAGTAGTTTTGACGTTTACCCCGGACATCCGGACAGAGCTTAGACCTTTATGTATAAAGATAAGGATGCAACTCCTAAGAAAGCAATAAATGTCATGCTTGCTCCAGAGAGGCCTTGATTCAAATTTTACATTATGATTACTTTTAATATTGCTGTTGTTAGGCAACGAATTTTCCCAACAATGGATTTTATATTTAATCATTCAATGGGGAAATTACAGAAATTTGCTGTTTTCCACCATAACTTTTGAAATCTAAGTTTTTAAGGAACAAATTATAGCCTAAGTTGTTTCCCGATTATGTAGCTATCTATTTTGAAAAAATGGTTGAAATCCCTCCAGTAGTTTTGACGTTTACCCCGGACATCCGGACAGAGCTTAGACCTTTATGTATAAAGATATACAGTGGCTCCCAAAAGTGTTCGTACACTTTGAAATTTTTTAGTAAAACCACAATAACTCGAAACTGAATTCGAATATGGAGTCCAATATATTTTCACATCATTCCTATGTCATTCTAAATACAACCTATTGGTTTTTTAAAAATATTAACGGATCTACTTTTTGAAATGGGTCAGAAAACGAAGAGACAGAGAAATAACACGCCACAAAAGTTATCGTACACTCAAATATTTTCGAATAAATTCATGATTAAAATTATCATATGCCGTTTTATTATTATTTTTGCATTGTGTTGACATTTATAAGTCATTTGGCTTTAATTTTTTGTTTATTTATCTCTTAATATTGTGCTCATTGCTATAAAATCGCTGGTATTCGTAAAAAACCGCAAACACCATTCAAAATTCGAATTTGTTTCCCACAGTTGCGGTAAATTGGTTTGAAATGACTCTAAATTAATTAATTTATTTGTTTGTATAGTAGATTGCTTGATAAAATGCTTTAAACAAAGGAATCGGACCGAAAACAAGGTAAGAAAAGGTCAACCGGCAAAGTTGACAAAGCGTGATCAGAGATTTAAAGTTGAAAAAATTATAAAAAATACACATTTGAGTGCTGTAAAAGTTTCTACAGAGTTAAAAGAAAAATTTTACGTTTAATTTTCACCTAAAATTTTTCGCCATGTTCTCTGATTAGCTGGATTAAATGGGAACTCTTCCGCAGAAATTTTCTTGTTCGCACGAAAAACACAAAGCTTACGCTTTTCGTCGAAAAATCAAGGATAAATAAGCTAAAAACGTTTTAGAATTACGTCTTGTTTACAGATAAAAATGAATTCAACATTTTTGGTTAAATTGTTGCATAATTGTAAGTAGAAGAAAAAATTAGGAACTTAATCTTAAGAACTTAGTTGGATCAGTTGATCACGACGGTGGAGGTGTTCTAGTGTGAGGGTGCATATCAGCATCAGGACTTGGTAGTTTGGATTTTTATGATGAAATAATGAATCATACTGTTCCTTTAAATATTTTAAAAACCAATTTTGAACTCTTAACCAAAAATTTGGTTATTGGAAACAATTTTGTTTTTTTATCAAGATAACGATATGAAGCACTCGGTTTTCAACGTTTGCGTCTAGTGCATCAAAAATCGTCCTAAAATTCAGAAACCCCCCCCCCCCTCAATCTCCATATTTGAACTTAATGTAACGTATTTAGAGATATCTATAGGCTAGATTACGAAAATACGGCTTTAAAACGAAAATAGAGCTAGAAACAGTAAGACTCGAAGTGTGGTTGAACACTTAATCAGAAATTACGCAAAAAAAAAAAAGAAAGTAAAAGAATTAAATCTATTCCCAGACGTTTAAAAGGTGTTATAATACTGTATGATATTCTACTAATTAATAACTTAATAAAAAGTTAGATTATTCAATAATAAATAGACATTTTATAAAGTGTACGAAGACTTTTGTGACATAGAATTTCCGGCACTTTTTTGTTTTTGATTTTTTTAAAATTAAGTTTTAATATTTTTTAAAAACTTTTTATGTAGTTTTGGTAAAAATTAATCATAGATCTTATAATTAAATACCTATTCCGAAATATTAATTCTAACCAATGGATTGGGGCCTATTTCGTTGAAAGTCGTAGGTGTACGAAGACTTTTGGGAGCCACTGTATGTGTGTGTGTGTGTGTTTTGCAAAAAAATAAATAAATAAATAAATTAGAAAGCCTATTGGAGTACTTTTGTAAAAGAGCTGTTCTGACTTACATTTCACACTATATATATGTACTCCCCCCCCCCCGAATACTGCATATAATGTTATCTAATTGATATAGTTGTATCAATTAGACCGTTGATTAAATTATTAATTACAACGTTAAACCTTTAGGCACATGAATTTTCACATTTTTTCTTAAATTCCAATAATTTAAATCGGCTGTTCTGTCCCTTTAATAACATCTTTTTTTTTCGGGACTATCCGCAATTAAATTAAGAAAAAAAAAATTAAAACTTACATTTGCAGCATTTTCATCAGTGATTTCTTTTACTCTGTAAGTTAAATTTTCGTTTTGGTCGTTTGTAATATTAATACTTGAATAAGTAAAGACGGATGGTAAGCTATCCATGGTTAAAACTTCAAAAGACACAAGACATTTTTGAAAAGAAAGCAAAAAAAATCATGAAAAAGTAGTGGCGCCATCTATCGAGCATGGAAGAAACCAAGCCTTAGCGTGGATTACAGAATTACCGCTTGGGATCGGTCGATATGCATCTCCTGGACATATCATGAGCTGTTAAGGACTTGTAGGAGAAGATCTTTACTCCTCTCCCCTCTTGGTATTGGATTTCTAAAGTGTCAGTGGTCTTATGGACCTTGTCTGACTCCGTCAGACCGTCCTGAAGATAAGCCACAACACAACAACATCAAACTTTCTTCAGAAATCACGTTTGCAAAAACTAACCCTTTACGAAATTGCACTTGTAAAAATGACATCTTTAAAAAAGTTGCGATCACAAAAACTGAACTTTTTGTACATAAATATGAACATGGCATTTCTGGTCATGAATGTTCATTACATTTCATTTTCCCTGATTTTAAACGATTGTTTTCAAAAATTAAACGCTGTAAAACTTTTCCTTTCCCCCTCTCCTCGATAGCTAGAGGGTAAACTTGTATAAGCTACTTTTCTTTTTTTTTCAACAATTTTTTTTTTCTAAGAAGAAAAAGAAAGTTACATTTACTAAAATAGTCGCCGATTTTTACAATGGATTGCAAAATATTCGTTTATGCCCATATTTTGACTGGAATACTCATCTTAATAGCTTTTGCCGTCAAAATAGAAGCTGCATTAGTTACTATTGGCAGCACTGGACTCCCCGCCCCCCCTCCTTCGATATTGTCGCACCCCCAGAATTCACAGCCTAAATCCGCCTATGGTTCCAGTTAACTTTTGTTTGTTTTTCCTCCTAACTCCGATCTGAGACGTTAACAAAAGAAATCGCCTATGCTTACATTGGCATTCTCTAAGTTTACCATTTTTTTATGGGTGCAGAAAAATGTTTACTAAAATTGTTCATTTAAACAGCATAACTTCTGACACGAGTACGCGCACCCATTCTTTTGAGTTGTAAAGAAACACCGAATGTTTAATGGACGTAACAGGAAGTAGAGTAGGGTCCACATCAGTTTATTTATTTATTAGGTAGCGGTACCCGCACGGCTTTGCCCGTAGTAGAAAATTAAAAGGTCATTTGGTTTCCCTGTATATTTACAAATAATGGATGATGAATTTCTCACCAATATACTATGTTAGTTTACTCGTCCACGTTATGGTAATTTACTAGTCCACGTTATGGTAATTTACTAGTCCACGTTATGGTAATTTACTCGTCCACGTTATGGTAATTTAATCGTTCATGTTATAGTAATTTACTCGTCCATGTTATAGTAATTCGCTCGGTATTGCTGCAGAGGAATTAAATCCACAAATGGTGGCTTAAAATTGGAATAGAAAAAGAACAAAATCGAATTTTCGAAAAAGCGCTTCGATGTGCACACCCCCATGCTGCCAACTAATTTTGTGCCAAATTTCATGGAAATCGGCAGAACGGTCTAAGCGCTATGCGCGTCACAGAGATCTAGAAAGATATCCAGACTCTCAGTTTTATTAATAGTAAAGACAAGGCTTCACTCGATGCGTGTCTTATCAGGCTCAGTCATTTCTCAAAAGATCAAAGGCGCCGCCTTCCCCGTAAGATGGCGCTGTAGTATAACCGGGGGAAATCATTTGTTTACATTAGTTAACGTATTATTTCTGCTGTAAAAAGTGATGTTTTTTCAATCTTTAACGTAAAATTTCATTGATATGGTTAACCGATATGCAGTACAGGTGAGTTGATGCCGGAATGGCGTACCTGGTCTGTTTTTCAAGGAAAATAAATTCCCTTTTCAGGTAAAGCTGGTCCCAACTCAGTATTCAACTCAGTATTTCTCATTGGCGTTCACTTCTGGTAAAATGCATCCCTGAAGCACAGGGAACTCCAAAGCATTTTGAGCCTTGGTCTCACTTTTAGTAAGTCGGCCCCAGGGATTACGTATAAATTTTTTGAAACAAATAATGTGAGTTGATATCGAGAAGGGTTCGAACATTACTCTTCCTCTAAATTAAAAAAAAAAAAAATGTCTGGGAAGGAAACCTTGTTGTTTATAAATTATATAGTATTTTACTGCATATTTAAAGGTGGTATTTAATGGCGCAATCGTCAAGATTTCGACAATAATTGTTTTATTTTCACAATATCGGTAAGACTGTAATACATATTTGCTCTTTTGATATTATTTAGTTGCAAGTACGTTGCTCAGCTTGATGAATTTTCTCTTTACCTTTATTTGGCGAAAACTGAAAAATTGCACTTACATCATCGTCGGCGAAAATTAAAAAATAAGGCTTACATTGTCGTATGTTTGCTTCTTTTTCTAATTTTACAAAATTTACACACTTTCAATTTTTACTTATGACAAGGTTAATTTATTCTGCTGATTATGTCACATAATAATGGAGAATTGAAATTGATTTAGCGAAATATTTTAACGAGATTTCTCATATTATTTTAACATCTCGTTTTTTATTTGGCGAATTATTTTACTTTGTTTTGATTAAAAATCCGCGAAAACAACAAAATAACATACTACTTCGAAAAATAAATAAATTCGATAATCGAAAGCATTTAAAGTTTTATTACATATAATTTTATTACCTATATATTTATTAAAAGTTTCAATAATCCTCTCAGTAAATGAAATCACCCACGAAACAACACTAAAAGTTTCAGTAAAATATAAAAAAAATCCGCTGAACAAACTATATTTTACAACAATAAAAGCTTCATTTTATTGAAACCAAAAAACCGAGCACGGGGACAACAAATAAAATGAAACATTATCTCCAAGAGTTGAAATGCATCGTGACGCACATATATGAAATTCTTTGGCGTCACAAAATTTGACAGCATTATATTTCTTGCCATTTAATATTCACATTAAAATCATGGGGAATTATCGAGTCGCGGAACATGTGAAATTGGCAAAAACTTTTTCTATTGCTAAAATTGCTGTCGCCAATGTTTGTTCTTTTGATACTTTGATGGAACTTTTATTGTTTTTTAATTAATTAATACATTTATCTGGCGAATCATTTTACACTTTAATTGATCCTTGGCTGAATACAGTAGCATGGTTGCTTCCTAATACTGTTTAGTTTTGATTTGGCGGATTACGAAATAGCTTAATTTGATTTTCCTTTTTTTTTTATTTTAATGTAACTTTTATGCTACTTAATAGCTTTTTTTTTTAATTTGATCTTTAACAATTAATTCAAAAATTTGTATAACTTTTCATGTTTTTTTGTGCAATAATGTATTTATGTGGCGAAGTTTCTCCCATTTTAATTTCCTCACAATGCGTAAACATTGGAATACCGTTTACCTTTTTAACAGGCCTGTTTTTATTTTTTTAACTGTTATTATTATTTTTATTTATTCATTTTTTCAACAAGCAAAAGTTTTGTTCAAGAAAAAAAAAAAAGAAGGAATTATTATTATTATTATTTTAAAGACTGGAATGTATAGGTTTATAAAAATCTTTGAATGAAAAGCTGCCATGTTTTCCTTTTTTGAAATTTTTATTGGCATGTTTTTCCGGGTAAATTCATTATTGTTTCTATGTACTTTTAAATGATTTAATTTTCTTGTTTTTTAACATACAACGTACTGCTTTATGATATAAATTGTAATTTATAATGATTGATACTAGATATCAGTTTTATGGCAAAATTTTTATTTGATATGTTTTCTACTTACTTTTCTTTAGAAAAATTGTATCTCTATGCTTTTTTTGTGCATTTTAATAGTTCTTATTGTAAAAGAACTAAAGATATCAAATTGAGCTATTCACCATTTTCAGAATATGTTTTTAAAAAATAACTAATTTTGAATTAAACTTTAAAGTATAAGAAAAAAAATACTAAAAGCTCTTTGAATGTTTCCATAAATATATTTATCAACTAACAAAAATATCCGGCGTTGCCTGGGTTAGTAATAATTATGAGTAATAATCGCTACTTTCATTTGTTTTCTGTTTTAACTGATAAATATATTTATCAGTTGTGCTTGATGAAGCATATGTAATTAATTGGAAGCAGAAATTACCCCCCCCCCCCAAAAAAAAAGAAAAATAACAGTTTTTCCAAAACATTTATTCACATACGTTTTCGAACAGAAAACTTCTTTTTAAGCTCGTTTCAAAGTATAAATTGCAATAAATGCTCACTCCTATTTATATTTATTGAAGGTTTGCAGTTACATTACTCAAATAATTTTGAAAATTCTTATTGCGAAAAGTTGGAATAATTAATCACAACATTTTTTCATACACGGAATTTACATTGATTTGTGTTCCTCAGCTTATATTCATCTGATTTTGTTTCCAAACTTAATTTTTCTTGAAAACAAAGTTTCATATTTTTTCACTTTTTGCCTACAATATCTTTTCAAACACTTTTCCTCAGGAAGAAAAAACCGCTTTTAAATTAGCTCAAATACTTTTGAACTCAATTTTGAATAACTATTCTCTTTAAGAATAATCTTATCTGTTGTTTATATAGTAAAAAGTTGCCACAAAATCTACCAGATGTCACTGGAGTCTGACCAGGTTTTTTGTTTGATTGATTGGTTTCATACTACAACTTTTATTGCAATGACTGAGCCTGATAAGACGCGTATCAAGTGAAGCCTCGGTAAAGATAAAGATGAAGTTCCAACAAATAAACTTCTTCTTAAGAATCTCCGTTGAATATGAAATTTACATAATTAAAAAGAATTTGTCTCACACTTGAACAGAACGTTGAACTTAACGAGAATCATACCACTCATAAAAAAAACTTGCGTTCCATAAAGTATTATGGTCTCGAAAACTATCATTTGATGTAACATCTCTGGAGCAATGTAACAGTTCTATTCATACCATGAATAAAATAACGTCATTCCAGAAAAGGAGCACCTTCTTCAACGTGACCTAACGCCTCAGAAATCACTCTTCCCGAGTAGTATTTTGGTAAAATGCTTCTGAGTTTTACTTTTACTTCGTACTAGCTGTTTACTGCGCATTTCCCTGAAAGATTCTTTCGGATGAGTTCCGCACTCCGTCGAATGTTTTTCTCTTCGTTTTCTGTGGTTCTCCTCCATCAGTGTGAAAGGGAACGGAACAAAAGAATGCGCGGCACAAGCACACGTGATCCCTACCTTTTTGATTCACTCAAATCAGGGGAAGGATGAGCTCTGAGATTTTTATGCGAGGTCTTATTGCCCACGTGACTCTGGATCAGCGGTGCTGAAAGTCTTGAAAGGTGTTTTTGAGAAATGTCGTATGGATCGCATTGCATCCAGCTAATAATCTTCACTAATAATAAAGCTGACTCTGTGACACACATAGCGCACCGTTCGACCGACTTTCATGAAATTTGGCTCAAAATTAGCTTGGGGGTGTGCACCTTGCTTGAAGCGATTTTTCAAAAATTCGATTTTGTTCGTTTTCTATTCCAACTTTAAGAATATTTTACCGAGTAAATTATCACAGCATGTTTGAGTAAATTACCACAACATGGACGAGCAAATTACCGTAACGTGGACGAGCAAATTATCATAACGTGGACGAGCAAATTATCATAATACGTGGACGAGCAAATTATCATAATATGGATGAGCAAATTATCATAACATACGAGCAAATTACCATAACGTGGACGAGCAAATTACCATACGTAGACGAGCAAATTACCATACGTAGACGAGCAAATTACTATAACATGGACGAGCAAATTACCATAACGTGGGCGAGCAAATTATCATAAAGTGGACGAGCAAATTATCATAACGTGGACGAACAAATTATCATAACGTGGACGAGCAAATTACCATAATGAAGACGAGCAAACTACCATAACGTGAACGAGCAAATTGGCGAGAAAATCATCATTCATTATTTGTAAATATACAGGCGAACCAAATTACCTTTTATTTTCTGCTACATGTAAAGCCGTGCAGGTACCACTAGTTGGTAATATAACAGCTCCAAGCACCCTTTTAATGACCAGCAATTACTTATTGTTGAAATAACTGTTTTTTAATTGTGACTGGTGAGACTTTCAAAGCTAAATTCATTGCGTCCCCAGATAAGCTACAAAACCGTCCTTTGCAGCAAGATGTGCCTAACAAGGAGCGATCTGAGGAAGTTCAGTGAAATCATTTATTAATAAACTAGCAAAAATACCCGGCGTTGCCTGGGTCAGTAAAAATTGTGAGAAACAATCTCTACTTCCTTTCATTTTCTGTTTCAACTGAAAGAATTCAAAACATACCGCTTTGACGTGGTTAAAAATCGAGCTTCTTCCTTACCCATAAAAGTAAAACAGCAATAAGTATAAAGAACCAATGAATATTTGTTTAGAAACGAAAGCACGAATTTAAGCATAAAAGAATTTCCAAAACATGAACTAACAAAAACAAAGATCACTAAAAAATCGTGCCTTGCTTCATTTAATTAAATAGTACACACACACAAAAAGAAAAAAAAAAAAGAAGCTCTCTACTAGTGTGTTTCACTCAGGGTGCGAAAAGTAGAGTTTCCAAAAATGACTTTAAACTCATGTTTACTCCGGAAAAGCCTTGATTCAAAATTTTCATTATGATAACTTTTAATATTGCTGTTGTTAGTCAACGAATTTTTGTATCAATGGGTTTATATTTAATCCATAGACTAATAATAAGAGTAGACCGAGCTTTCCCAGACTTGCTTATGAAAAAATTGGTTCATGGATACATCACGTGACTGGTGGGAGGCTTGGCGAAAACTTTGGCAGCATGGTTGCTAGATGGCAACATTATCTATAGTTTGGCACTCGACATGTATTTTAAGACGTAATGTGTTTTCATTATAATTTTTTTTCCAGGTGAAGAGATTGAACTGTTTTCCTTTTAGTTATGCATTATTTTGACATTAGTAATTAGATTTTGATCACAGTTTTCAGTAACTTTTATTTCATTTGGAACTGTTACTTCAGCGTTGGCGTGAACGTAATGGCGTAAACGTTTTACGTTAACGCAAAAATGTACTAATTGGTATCTTAAATTGAAATTGTAGGTAAAAATTTTACCATTTGCCGATTCTTTTTGGGCGCTTGCATCTTTAATTGCTTAGAGTGTTATTGAAATTGACTAAAGAAAATGCACAGTACTATCTAAACGAAAAACTCACTCTATTAACAAAATGTTTACAACTTAGAATAACAAATTTACAAATTGGACTGCATAAAAGACCATTCTTCCGTGTTCCATCAATTCTATTTATTTTATTTCTCGCGGGCGTTGATCGTCTGCTACGATCAACGCCCGCTGTTGCTAGGATATCCACCAGTCACATGGTTTGGTTTATGAGCAGCAAAAGGGTTGCCATAGCTCGGTCCATTCTTATTATTAGTCTATGATTTAATCACATAAAGTAAAGAAATTACATAGAAAGGCCCTGCTATTCGCAACTCCAAAGCTCGAATGCGCTACCTTGCGGTGATTAACAATACTAAAGAAAAAGGTAAAACATTCCATTCCACGTGTTTTCTTTGGGGTAAATTACAGGCTTCAGACAGTTTGTGTTTTAATGTAATTTCAGAAGAATAGAAAAGAAAACTTCCCACAAACACGATGAAAAACTTCTGCCATTTACTAAGCGTCAAAGCAAGTTATAAGTTACGGCATGTGTTTGTTTTGCCTTTTTCATCCGTCATTAGACAATGGCTGCAGCGCCCCCTATAGTTTATTGGAGTTGCGAATACTAAGAAATTGAAGCCGGAAGTTGTACCGCTGTATCCCAAGATCCTTAGCATCTTGCTAAGTATTTTGAGATACATCTTGATTCAAAACATTCCATTACTGAATCTCAATTGGTTGTTAATTGAAACTTAGATATTGTTGCAAGTTTATGAAGCACGTTTATGAAATTGCATTAAAACATGAATTAAAATGCAAATCAATCCGCCAGCTACTTTATACGGTCTCTTTGCGAGATTGGTGAAAACTATACTCGCGAAGTGATCACGTTATCATAACCACGCTCATCATTGCACCGCTGTATCCCATAATTCCGGCTTCCATTTCATCTCCATTTTACCATAGACGGGTCCTCTCTATGTATATTTCTTTACTCTATGTTTAATCATAACATGGGGAAATTACATGAAATTTACTGTTTTCCAACATAACTTTTTTGAACTAAGTTTTTAATTAATAAATTATAGCCTAAATTGCTCCCTGATAATGTAGCTATCAATGGTGAAAAAATGGTTAAAATCCGTCCAGTAGTTTTGAAGTTTACCCCGGACATCCGGACAGAAGTAGCCCTTTATGTATAAAGATAAATGTCATGCTTGCTCCAGAGAGGCCTTGATTCAAAATTTACATTATGATTACTTTTAATGTTGCTGTTGTTAGGCAACGATTTTTCGAAGCAATGGGTTTAATCTTTAATCATTTGATGTGGAAATTACATGACATTTACTGTTTTCGATCACGACGTTTTTAAACTAAGTTTTTTAGCAGTAAATTATAGCCTAAGTTGCTCCTTGATAATGTAGCTATCTATGGTGAAAAAATCTTTAAAATCCGTCCAGTAGTTTTGAAGTTTACCCCGGACAGAAGTAGCCCTTTATGTATATAGATAATGTAATTTGATCGCATTTATGTATCAAAATGAAATTGTAATAGCAGCAATTTTTAAAAATTTAAAAGAAAGAAAGACATTGCTGTAATTGACTTAAGTAAACCCATCGGCCATCAGAATTGTTTATTTTTCTGCTGAAATGGAAAAAATGTTCCTAAATCCGCATTCTCCGCTTAATATAAAATTGTTTCAACAGAAATGGTTTCGCTATACTGCTCCTATTTCTTTCTGAGCCTTTGAGCTTTAAAACTAAATAAAATAGTTTTCTTGAGCGAAATAGTATTTCCAGTTGATTAATGAAGATCTATTAAATTGATAGCATCCTGTCAGAATTCTCGGTCGTTTTTAAGCACGAGAACAAAGAATTCAATAAAATGAAAGTATAACTTTTTAAAATCTTTTACATCTCGATAGCTTACATTAAAAAATACAACTGCATTCTTTTTGTCAAAATCAATGGAACTAGGAAAATCAACCACTGCATTCCATTCACCCTTTTTCCGCTGTCATTTGCGCTCGCAAGACCAATTGGAATTTGATTAATGACCACTATTCCTTCTGCCTGTCAACGGCAGATGGCGCTTGTCGACCGCAACATTTTAATTATCGCAAAACGTGGAATCTTGGAAAATTTTCTGCCTCAGATGTTACCTTATGTCAACGTTGCACATTATACATAGTACATTAGGAAATTTCGTTTGTGGCAGCTTGAAGCATAAAAATAATTAAACTTTATGCTTTTAAGTTAGTGAGTTTGGGCATTAGTTAATCTTAATCCTTATAGGATGTAAAAAGATGTTCCCGCTAGAGGGCAATGAGTTGAGTTGTACTGTGAAATGATTTTAAATTTTAACTTATTTTTTCAAAACAATCAGTTTTTTTTTCAGGGCATTATATAGCGCATTTGTAAATGTATTGAAGAAGTGTTATTTTTGTAAGAAGCTTCGAACGCGAAATTTACGTATCGTGCTCCATCGGAGTTTCTTCTTATGTAGTATGGACAGCACAGAAGGCCAGTCATTTTCAAGTTTCCAGGAGGGCCAGGGCCCTGATGAGCAGCTTGATATCTTATTCTTGACAACATTACTTTGCTCTTATATTGCTTAATGTAATTTTGTTTTTGCTCATAACTCTTGTGTGTGTGTGTGCGTGTGTGTGTGCGCGTATAGTTTTTGTGTATTGCATTGAACACACACACAAAAAGATAATAATAATGAGGCTGTTTCCTTCAGTCAAAAGTACTACTTTTAGTCACTAAAGTTGATAAAATAACATGGACCCAGAAAATACTTTCCTTTTCCCCAACAGTTATTTTTTAATGAATTTTTCAAAATGTCCGATTTTTCAAACAAGGCGTGTTCTTTATGACGTTGCAAATGATGTACTTTGGCGCTACTACACTGACACGCTGAATGTTTACGCTTGCTGGTCTACTGCGTTTCCAGGTTATGATAACTCAGAACTGAATTAAATATTGAGCTCTACGCTTGCTATCAACCATATCGTTGCCACTACATATGAGTAAAGAAGATAATTAAATATTGCGCTCTGCGTTAATGGCAACAGTGAATGGCAGTTCATCATTTGTGATGTCATGCGCAGAAGCGTAAAAAAATTAAATTGAGTTTGCGTACCGATTTAATTATTTTTTAAAAATAATAAACTTTGTCAAATTATTTTAAAAACGGTCAAATCCATGCTTTTTCAGGAAAATATACTTTTAAAATTTCGGAAACGATCCCAACTCTGAAAATTTTAAAAACTTTTGACAATAAACATTTTGTTTTCATGGTAAACTTTTTTTTTTGCAGAATACAGGACTATATCTGGAGATGACATGAAGATTATGATTTTTTTTAACCGCTTAAAAACAGCCTTAGAAAATTAAAAAAAAAAAAATGCACTTGTTCTACGCAAAATATATTTTTTTAATTCCCAGTTTTAATAAACTGAAGTAGGATTTGCAGTCCCTGGCAATTTTCTGCCGAAAGAGGTGAAATGGACAGAATTTTTTTTAGTGTTTAAGGGGTTTCTCATTGGTATTCTGTTTCAATAGAATTTTTAAGTCCTTTTATTATTTACCCTAAAGGAGTGTTTAAACTCTTTGGCTAATTTCTTGAGTCACCGCAAAGTGGTATATTCAAACTCTAGGACTGCGAATAGAGTTTTTTTTTCCGAAACAAGCTGCATGTTAAATCAAAACCTCTGAATCATCAAACTGCTTCTACGAAGTCTGCTGTTAGTCCTATTTAACAGTCCGAAATTGAACAAATACTTGTTCAAGTTTAGTAAAGAGATGTGACACCTCTTGACAGTCAAATAGGTACATTGTTATTGTTTATTCATTTAGTTTAAATATTATGTTTTTTTTACTGTAATTTTGTTTTTAAAAAATTGTCAATAATTTTTAGTTAACTTAGATTTTTAAGAAGAAAATCAGCCTATTTCTGTTTGCTTAAGTTAATTTTTATGTTTAAATTTTTTTAACTTTTTTTTTTTTTTGCATTTTTCTGACCAGGAAACATCACGAGTTCAGTAATCATGAAAAAAGTTAAAAATGGTCGCATTCGAAAGAGTATCTTTAGAAAAAAATTTGACCCAAATATTGTGTGCCCTCGTCCTTTTGTTTTTGAGATATGGGGGGTCAAAGTCTGTCGAAATCTTACGAAAATTCGCCAAATTTAAAGACTTGGCAAGAAATGGAAAATACCACGTGATTTCATCGCCTGCGTCTAGCAAGACTCTCATTTCCATTTCTGGTCATCTGCAAAGCGCGTAAACGATGTTTCGAATTAACCCTTTACTTGTGTGGGCAAAATTAAAAAGTAACTATGAAGCCTGTGAAATGGAAACTAGAGAGCTTTATCCAGAGGAGCTACAACTTTATAACGAAATTGAACGTAGGATTTAACTTTGTAATCGTGATAATAATGCATTTCAGAATTTAAGTGCATTTCAAGTGTGTTTTACTTAACTAATTTAAGTTTGTACTCTTGTAATGAAATGTGTTGTAAGTAATTAATAATTATGTACGAGAATTAATATGAATAAGTAAAAAAAACATGCTTATTAAAGCTTATATATTGAAAATAAAATGGATAGTTTTTGATGTTGAAAGAACATGATCATGGATTGTAGTATCCCAGCTCTTATTTATTTTTTCAAAAGTTATTATCATTAATGAAGTTCTATTGTCTGACCACTGCTAGCGAAAATGTTTAATTTAAAATCGAAAAAAATAATAATTAAAAAAAAGAAAACAACGGATAGTAAATGTCAAAAATTTGCACAGCAAAACCAACGATGTCGGAAATTACTTCATAACAGATTCTTATCAAAAATTTTATAGTCGACGTTCATTACAACAACCCCTGTAGTTCGAAAAAGTCTGTCACTGCAACTGAACGTCGCTATAACGTAAATGCACATCATATTGCATGTTATTTAGTCATTTTTAAAAATACTGAAGTCCCTTTTACCAATTATGTTTCACGTTAAAAGGGAATTCAAATTCGAGCAAAATAAAAATTAATACAGTTTTTTTTTTATCAGACTTGTTAGAGGGTTTACACATAACTTGAAAACGATACACATAACGAAAAACACACTGAAAATAACTGACAAAAATCGTTTTTTTTTTAAATTTGAGAACATGGTTTGAAATCTTTAAAAATGTCGTTTTCCTTCGTATTTAGATACTGTTGAAGACTTCAGATTTACGACTTTTCAAAAAAAAAAAAAAAAAAAAAGACTTTAAAGTGTGTTTACCGTTTCTCTACGGTTATCATATTTTTTTCAAAACAGTTTCATCATCGAATAAACTCTTTCAGTGGAAATATTTCACCCGCAGAAGCATACAAGTTTTAAACATCAGTTTTTTAACAGTCTTAAGAATAACAAAGAAATCCATTGTTTTTACAATAAAATAAAACAAATATTTCGGGCTGTGGCGTTTTCCCCTATACAGTTGCACGTTAATATCCCGGAACACAAGCCCCTAAAAATTTCAATGCCGCAATCTGTGCCACGACACCCCGCGCCATGGTAGCCACCCCAGTAAAGAATTAATGCGATATTTCTGACGCCCTTTCGTGGTGACCAAATATGGAAGTGAAATATCTTGTCAGATGCGGATGTTGAATTCGCGCCGTACCTTCCATTTCTGAACAAAACTCGCTAAATTTGGCGACTTTACTAAAAATTTCGGCAATTTTTAAGACCTCATATTTCGATAACGTGGTCACGAGGGCACGTAGTTTCAGTGCCATAAACATGTTTTCCAATGCTCTTTCGAATGCCACCAATTTGGAATTTTTTTGAATTTCCTTGATCGTGATGTTTCCTGGTGAGAAGTAAGCTAATAAAATACCAACTACGGCATCAATTATTTAATGAATCTCATTAAAGTATTATTCACCAAAAAAATGCTTGTAATATTGTGAAAAATACCTATTGTAATAAAATTACACCACGTTTACTTTAAACACAACTTTACAAAATCGAGCCACTATATAAGACCCATTCACTGTTGCCATTCAGGTCAGCACAATATTTAATTCGCAACTTTACTCACGTGTACTTGCAACGATATGGTTGATAGCAAGCGCAGAGGCAATTTTTAATTCGCTGCTTGATTATCATAACGTGGAAACGCAGTGAAAAATGCGCCAAAGGACATCATTTGTAGCGTCATAAAGACCAGGCCTTGTTTGAAAAATAGGGCATTAAAAAAATAATAATAATTAAAAAAAAAAACTGTTGTGAAAATGAAAGTATTTTCTGGCTCCATGTTGTTATTTATTTATTTATTTATTTTTTTTGCTTATTCTATTAGTTTCTGTGACTAAAAGTAGTACTTTTGACTGAAGGAAACTACACCATTGTAATTGCAAATTGATTTTCCACATTATTAAAGGCAGAAATTCCATGATTAATGGCATATTCTTCCAAGTGTGAGCAGTCTAGCTCAGTGTTACGAAATTTCGTTCTATGACAAATCGCGTAATAGTTCCAAAAATTATTATGAATTTTTAGTTATATGTTTCTTCTTAATTTTATGTTTTGACTAAAAGGAGAAAATGGGTTTGTTGAACATATCATTTTCTTTAAATATCGTGTTACACTTGAGTGAATTGCTATATGTTTCTTCACATATTGTTTTATGGTATGAAAATCTTTTTCGTCGTAAAATTAGGGAAATTCCGCAGTATTTTTTGGAATTTTCAAAACAAATTTTGGTAAAATTGCGAAACGTTATTTGCAGTACAGATCCTTTTTCATATTGTTTTTTTGAGCAATCAC
>NW_026557875.1:0-58441 GCF_026930045.1 Uloborus diversus
GGAAAGAATATGTTCAATGTATATATTTCTTTTCTAATTTGATTTTTTTTTCAATTTCTTTTGCAAATATTGATTATTAATGTAGGGAGGAAAATTCTGGGTCAGTTTAATTATTCGACCAGTAGATTTCAAAGTGTTTGAATCAATAATTACAAAGGTGCATTTTTTGTTTTTATTTTGTTTAAGACTCCGATTGGCAGACGTCCGATTAGCCCATTAGGAGAGCGTTGGGCTTCCATGCGAGTGGCCCTGGGTTCGAGTCCCAGCCGGAAAAAAAAACATTCAATGCGTATTTTTTTTTTTTTTTTTTTTCGAATTTGATAATTCTTTTTTTTTTTCAATTTTTCTCTTTTGCGAAGTCAGTCAGTCAAGCAGTCAATTTAGTCATTCAGTCTGTCAGTTAGTCTGTCAAGCAGTCTCAGTCATTCAGCCAGTCAGGCAGTAAGACTCTGACCGATAGAGGTCCGATAGCCTAATGGCTAGACCGTTGGGATTCCAAGCGAGTGGCCTTGGCTTCGAGTCTGATCCTGAACGAAAACTTTAATGAATATTTTTCGTTTCTAATTTAAAAAATTCTTTTTTTTTTTTTTTTTAAATTTTTCACTTTTGCGAATATTGATTATTTATGTAGGGAGGAAAATTCTGAGTCGGTTTAATTATTCGACCTGTAGATTTCAAAGTGTTTGAATCAAGAATTACAAAGGTGCATTTTTTGTTTTTATTATATTTAAGACTCCGATTGACAGACGTCCGATAGCCTAGTAGGAGAGCGTTGGGCTTCCATGCGAGTGGCCCTGGGTTCGAGACTCAGCCGGAAAGAAAATCTTCAATGCGTATTTTTTTTTTCGAATTTGATAATTCTTTTTTTTTTATTTTTCTCTTTTGCGAAGTCAGTCAGTCAGTCCGTCCATCAGTCAGTCAGTCATTTAGTCTCAGTCAGTCAGTCATTCAGTCAGTCAGTCAGCCCATTTCAGTCAGTCCAGTCACTCACTCAGTCAGTCATTCAGTCAGTCCGTCAGTCCAGTCCAGTCAGTCAGTCCGTCACTCAGTCAGTCACTCTGTCAGTCTCCTTCAGTCAGTCTGTCAGTCGGTCAGTCCAGTCCAGTCAGTCAATTAGGAAGTCAGTCAGTCAGTCTCAGTCAGTCAGTCAGTCTCAGTCAGTTAGTCATTCAGTCAGTCAGTCAAGCAGTCAGTCATTTAGTCTCAGTCAGTCAGTCAGCCCATTTCAGTCAGTCCAATCAGTCACAGTCAGTCAGTCAGTTAGTCAATCTGTCTCATTCAGTCAGTCGGTCAGTCCAGTCCAGTCAGTCAGTCCGTCACTCAGTCAGTTAGTGAGTCAGTCTGTCAGTCTCCTTCAGTCAGTCAGTCAGTCCAGTCAGTCAATTAGGAAGTCAAGCAGTCAGTCAGTTAGTCAGTATCAATCATTCAGTCAGTCGGTCAGTATCAGTCAGTCAGTGAGTCAGTTAGTGAGTCATTCAGTCTGTCAGTCAGGCAGTCTCAGTAAGGCAGTAAGACTCCGACCGACAGAGCTCTGATAGTTTAATGGCTAGACCGCTGGGCTTCCAAGCGAGTGGCCCTGGGTTCAAGTCCCAGCCGGAAAGAAAATCTCCAATGCATTTTTTTTTCTAATTTGATAATTCTTTTTTTAAAACTTTTCTCTTTTGCGAAGTCAGTCAGTCAAGCAGTCAGTCTCGGTCAGTCAGTCAGGCAGTCTCAGTAAGCAGTAAGACTCCGACCGACAGAGCACCGATAGCCTAATGGCAAGACCGTTGGGCTTCCAAGCGAGTGGCCCTGGGGTCGGGTCCCAGCCGGAAAGAATATGTTCAATGTATATATTTCTTTTCTAATTTGATTTTTTTTTCAATTTCTTTTGCAAATATTGATTATTAATGTAGGGAGGAAAATTCTGAGTCAGTTTAATTATTCGACCAGTAGATTTCAAAGTGTTTGAATCAATAATTACCAAGGTGCATTTTTTGTTTTTATTATATTTAAGACTCCGCTCGACAAAGCTCCGATAGCCTATGGCTATACCGTTGGACTTCCAAGCGAGTGGCCCTGGGGTCGAGTCCCAGCCGGAAAGAATATGTTCAATGTATGTAATTCTTTTCTAATTTGAAAATTCTCTTTTTTTTCAATTTCTTTTGCAAATATTGATTATTTATGTAGGGAAGAAAATTCTGAGTCAGTTTAATTATTCGACCAGTAGATTTCAAAGTGTTTGAATCAATAATTACAAAGGTGCATTTTTTGTTTTTATTATATTTAAGACTCCGATTGGCAGACGTCCGATTAGCCTATTAGGAGAGCGTTGGGCTTCCATGCGAGTGGCCCTGGGTTCGAGTCCCAGCCGGAAAAAAAAAACATTCAATGCGTTTTTTTTTTTTTTTTTTTTCGAATTTGATAATTCTTTTTTTTTTTTTTCAATTTTTCTCTTTTGCGAAGTCAGTCAGTCAGTCCGTCCATCAGTCAGTCAAGCAGGCAGTCATTTAGTCTCAGTCATTCAGTCAGTCAGTCAGCCCATTTCAGTCAGTCCAGTCACTCACTCACTCAGTCAGTCAGTCAGTCATTCAGTCTCATTCAGTCAGTCCGTCAGTCTCATTCTGTCAGTCGGTCAGTCCAGTCCAGTCAGTCAGTCGGTCAGTTCAGTCCAGTCAGTCAATTAGTAAGTCAAGCAGTCATTCAGTCAGTCAGTCATTTAGTCTCAGTCAGTCAGTCAGTCCAATCAGTCACTCAGTTAGTCAATCTGTCTCATTCAGTCAGTCGGTCAGTCCAGTCCAGTCAGTCAGTCCGTCACTTAGTCAGTTAGTGAGTCAGTCTGTCAGTCTCCTTCAGTCAGTCGGTCAGTCCAGTCCAGTCAGTCAATTAGGAAGTCAAGCAGTCAGTCAGTTAGTCAGTATCAATCATTCAGTCAGTCGGTCAGTATCAGTCAGTCAGTGAGTCAGTTAGTGAGTCATTCAGTCTGTCAATCAGGCAGTCTCAGTAAGGCAGTAAGACTCCGACCGACAGAGCTCTGATAGTTTAATGGCTAGACCGCTGGGCTTCCAAGCGAGTGGCCCTGGGTTCAAGTCCCAGCCGGAAAGAAAATCTTCAATGCATATTTTTTTTTCTAATTTGATAATTCTTTTTTTAAAACTTTTCTCTTTTGCGAAGTCAGTCAGTCAGTCAGTCAGGCAGTCTCAGTAAGCAGTAAGACTCCGACCGACAGAGCACCGATAGCCTAATGGCAAGACCGTTGGGCTTCCAAGCGAGTGGCCCTGGGGTCGGGTCCCAGCCGGAAAGAATATGTTCAATGTATATATTTCTTTTCTAATTTGATTTTTTTTTTCAATTTCTTTTGCAAATATTGATTATTAATGTAGGGAGGAAAATTCTGAGTCAGTTTAATTATTCGACCAGTAGATTTCAAAGTGTTTGAATCAATAATTACAAAGGTGCATTTTTTGTTTTTATTTTGTTTAAGACTCCGATTGGCAGACGTCCGATTAGCCCATTAGGAGAGCGTTGGGCTTCCATGCGAGTGGCCCTGGGTTCGAGTCCCAGCCGGAAAAAAAAAACATTCAATGCGTATTTTTTTTTTTTTTTTTTTTCGAATTTGATAATTCTTTTTTTTTTTCAATTTTTCTCTTTTGCGAAGTCAGTCAGTCAAGCAGTCAATTTAGTCATTCAGTCTGTCAGTTAGTCTGTCAAGCAGTCTCAGTCATTCAGCCAGTCAGGCAGTAAGACTCTGACCGATAGAGGTCCGATAGCCTAATGGCTAGACCGTTGGGATTCCAAGCGAGTGGCCTTGGCTTCGAGTCTGATCCTGAACGAAAACTTTAATGAATATTTTTCGTTTCTAATTTAAAAAATTCTTTTTTTTTTTTTTTTTAAATTTTTCACTTTTGCGAATATTGATTATTTATGTAGGGAGGAAAATTCTGAGTCGGTTTAATTATTCGACCTGTAGATTTCAAAGTGTTTGAATCAAGAATTACAAAGGTGCATTTTTTGTTTTTATTATATTTAAGACTCCGATTGACAGACGTCCGATAGCCTAGTAGGAGAGCGTTGGGCTTCCATGCGAGTGGCCCTGGGTTCGAGACTCAGCCGGAAAGAAAATCTTCAATGCGTATTTTTTTTTTCGAATTTGATAATTCTTTTTTTTTTATTTTTCTCTTTTGCGAAGTCAGTCAGTCAGTCCGTCCATCAGTCAGTCAGTCATTTAGTCTCAGTCAGTCAGTCAGCCCATTTCAGTCAGTCCAGTCACTCACTCAGTCAGTCATTCAGTCTCATTCAGTCAGTCCGTCAGTCCAGTCCAGTCAGTCAGTCCGTCACTCAGTCAGTCACTCTGTCAGTCTCCTTCAGTCAGTCTGTCAGTCGGTCAGTCCAGTCCAGTCAGTCAATTAGGAAGTCAGTCAGTCAGTCTCAGTCAGTCAGTCAGTCTCAGTCAGTTAGTCATTCAGTCAGTCAGTCAAGCAGTCAGTCATTTAGTCTCAGTCAGTCAGTCAGCCCATTTCAGTCAGTCCAATCAGTCACTCAGTCAGTCAGTCAGTTAGTCAATCTGTCTCATTCAGTCAGTCGGTCAGTCCAGTCCAGTCAGTCAGTCCGTCACTCAGTCAGTTAGTGAGTCAGTCTGTCAGTCTCCTTCAGTCAGTCAGTCAGTCCAGTCAGTCAATTAGGAAGTCAAGCAGTCAGTCAGTTAGTCAGTATCAATCATTCAGTCAGTCGGTCAGTATCAGTCAGTCAGTGAGTCAGTTAGTGAGTCATTCAGTCTGTCAGTCAGGCAGTCTCAGTAAGGCAGTAAGACTCCGACCGACAGAGCTCTGATAGTTTAATGGCTAGACCGCTGGGCTTCCAAGCGAGTGGCCCTGGGTTCAAGTCCCAGCCGGAAAGAAAATCTCCAATGCATTTTTTTTTCTAATTTGATAATTCTTTTTTTAAAACTTTTCTCTTTTGCGAAGTCAGTCAGTCAAGCAGTCAGTCGGTCAGTCAGTCAGGCAGTCTCAGTAAGCAGTAAGACTCCGACCGACAGAGCACCGATAGCCTAATGGCAAGACCGTTGGGCTTCCAAGCGAGTGGCCCTGGGGTCGGGTCCCAGCCGGAAAGAATATGTTCAATGTATATATTTCTTTTCTAATTTGATTTTTTTTTCAATTTCTTTTGCAAATATTGATTATTAATGTAGGGAGGAAAATTCTGAGTCAGTTTAATTATTCGACCAGTAGATTTCAAAGTGTTTGAGTCAATAATTACCAAGGTGCATTTTTTGTTTTTATTATATTTAAGACTCCGCTCGACAAAGCTCCGATAGCCTAATGGCTATACCGTTGGACTTCCAAGCGAGTGGCCCTGGGGTCGAGTCCCAGCCGGAAAGAATATGTTCAATGTATGTAATTCTTTTCTAATTTGAAAATTCTCTTTTTTTTCAATTTCTTTTGCAAATATTGATTATTTATGTAGGGAGGAAAATTCTGAGTCAGTTTAATTATTCGACCAGTAGATTTCAAAGTGTTTGAATCAATAATTACAAAGGTGCATTTTTTGTTTTTATTATATTTAAGACTCCGATTGGCAGACGTCCGATTAGCCTATTAGGAGAGCGTTGGGCTTCCATGCGAGTGGCCCAGGGTTCGAGTCCCAGCCGGAAAAAAAAAACATTCAATGCGTTTTTTTTTTTTTTTTTTTTCGAATTTGATAATTCTTTTTTTTTTTTTTTTTCAATTTTTCTCTTTTGCGAAGTCAGTCAGTCAGTCCGTCCATCAGTCAGTCAAGCAGGCAGTCATTTAGTCTCAGTCATTCAGTCAGTCAGTCACCCCATTTCAGTCAGTCCAGTCACTCACTCAGTCAGTCAGTCAGTCATTCAGTCTCATTCAGTCAGTCCGTCAGTCTCATTCTGTCAGTCGGTCAGTCCAGTCCAGTCAGTCAGTCGGTCAGTCCAGTCCAGTCAGTCAATTAGTAAGTCAAGCAGTCATTCAGTCAGTCAGTCATTTAGTCTCAGTCAGTCAGTCAGTCCAATCAGTCACTCAGTTAGTCAATCTGTCTCATTCAGTCAGTCGGTCAGTCCAGTCCAGTCAGTCAGTCCGTCACTTAGTCAGTTAGTGAGTCAGTCTGTCAGTCTCCTTCAGTCAGTCGGTCAGTCCAGTCCAGTCAGTCAATTAGGAAGTCAAGCAGTCAGTCAGTTAGTCAGTATCAATCATTCAGTCAGTCGGTCAGTATCAGTCAGTCAGTGAGTCAGTTAGTGAGTCATTCAGTCTGTCAATCAGGCAGTCTCAGTAAGGCAGTAAGACTCCGACCGACAGAGCTCTGATAGTTTAATGGCTAGACCGCTGGGCTTCCAAGCGAGTGGCCCTGGGTTCAAGTCCCAGCCGGAAAGAAAATCTTCAATGCATATTTTTTTTTCTAATTTGATAATTCTTTTTTTAAAACTTTTCTCTTTTGCGAAGTCAGTCAGTCAGTCAGTCAGGCAGTCTCAGTAAGCAGTAAGACTCCGACCGACAGAGCACCGATAGCCTAATGGCAAGACCGTTGGGCTTCCAAGCGAGTGGCCCTGGGGTCGGGTCCCAGCCGGAAAGAATATGTTCAATGTATATATTTCTTTTCTAATTTGATTTTTTTTTCAATTTCTTTTGCAAATATTGATTATTAATGTAGGGAGGAAAATTCTGAGTCAGTTTAATTATTCGACCAGTAGATTTCAAAGTGTTTGAATCAATAATTACAAAGGTGCATTTTTTGTTTTTATTTTGTTTAAGACTCCGATTGGCAGACGTCCGATTAGCCCATTAGGAGAGCGTTGGGCTTCCATGCGAGTGGCCCTGGGTTCGAGTCCCAGCCGGAAAAAAAAAACATTCAATGCGTATTTTTTTTTTTTTTTTTTTTTCGAATTTGATAATTCTTTTTTTTTTTTCAATTTTTCTCTTTTGCGAAGTCAGTCAGTCAAGCAGTCAATTTAGTCATTCAGTCTGTCAGTTAGTCTGTCAAGCAGTCTCAGTCATTCAGCCAGTCAGGCAGTAAGACTCTGACCGATAGAGGTCCGATAGCCTAATGGCTAGACCGTTGGGATTCCAAGCGAGTGGCCTTGGCTTCGAGTCTGATCCTGAACGAAAACTTTAATGAATATTTTTCGTTTCTAATTTAAAAAATTCTTTTTTTTTTTTTTTTAAATTTTTCACTTTTGCGAATATTGATTATTTATGTAGGGAGGAAAATTCTGAGTCGGTTTAATTATTCGACCTGTAGATTTCAAAGTGTTTGAATCAAGAATTACAAAGGTGCATTTTTTGTTTTTATTATATTTAAGACTCCGATTGACAGACGTCCGATAGCCTAGTAGGAGAGCGTTGGGCTTCCATGCGAGTGGCCCTGGGTTCGAGACTCAGCCGGAAAGAAAATCTTCAATGCGTATTTTTTTTTTCGAATTTGATAATTCTTTTTTTTTTATTTTTCTCTTTTGCGAAGTCAGTCAGTCAGTCCGTCCATCAGTCAGTCAGTCATTTAGTCTCAGTCAGTCAGTCATTCAGTCAGTCAGTCAGCCCATTTCAGTCAGTCCAGTCACTCACTCAGTCAGTCATTCAGTCAGTCCGTCAGTCCAGTCCAGTCAGTCAGTCCGTCACTCAGTCAGTCACTCTGTCAGTCTCCTTCAGTCAGTCTGTCAGTCGGTCAGTCCAGTCCAGTCAGTCAATTAGGAAGTCAGTCAGTCAGTCTCAGTCAGTCAGTCAGTCTCAGTCAGTTAGTCATTCAGTCAGTCAGTCAAGCAGTCAGTCATTTAGTCTCAGTCAGTCAGTCAGCCCATTTCAGTCAGTCCAATCAGTCACAGTCAGTCAGTCAGTTAGTCAATCTGTCTCATTCAGTCAGTCGGTCAGTCCAGTCCAGTCAGTCAGTCCGTCACTCAGTCAGTTAGTGAGTCAGTCTGTCAGTCTCCTTCAGTCAGTCAGTCAGTCCAGTCAGTCAATTAGGAAGTCAAGCAGTCAGTCAGTTAGTCAGTATCAATCATTCAGTCAGTCGGTCAGTATCAGTCAGTCAGTGAGTCAGTTAGTGAGTCATTCAGTCTGTCAGTCAGGCAGTCTCAGTAAGCAGTAAGACTCCGACCGACAGAGCACCGATAGCCTAATGGCAAGACCGTTGGGCTTCCAAGCGAGTGGCCCTGGGGTCGGGTCCCAGCCGGAAAGAATATGTTCAATGTATATATTTCTTTTCTAATTTGATTTTTTTTTCAATTTCTTTTGCAAATATTGATTATTAATGTAGGGAGGAAAATTCTGAGTCAGTTTAATTATTCGACCAGTAGATTTCAAAGTGTTTGAATCAATAATTACCAAGGTGCATTTTTTGTTTTTATTATATTTAAGACTCCGCTCGACAAAGCTCCGATAGCCTATGGCTATACCGTTGGACTTCCAAGCGAGTGGCCCTGGGGTCGAGTCCCAGCCGGAAAGAATATGTTCAATGTATGTAATTCTTTTCTAATTTGAAAATTCTCTTTTTTTTCAATTTCTTTTGCAAATATTGATTATTTATGTAGGGAAGAAAATTCTGAGTCAGTTTAATTATTCGACCAGTAGATTTCAAAGTGTTTGAATCAATAATTACAAAGGTGCATTTTTTGTTTTTATTATATTTAAGACTCCGATTGGCAGACGTCCGATTAGCCTATTAGGAGAGCGTTGGGCTTCCATGCGAGTGGCCCTGGGTTCGAGTCCCAGCCGGAAAAAAAAAACATTCAATGCGTATTTTTTTTTTTTTTTCGAATTTGATAATTCTTTTTTTTTTTTTTTTCAATTTTTCTCTTTTGCGAAGTCAGTCAGTCAGTCCGTCCATCAGTCAGTCAAGCAGGCAGTCATTTAGTCTCAGTCATTCAGTCAGTCAGTCAGCCCATTTCAGTCAGTCCAGTCACTCACTCACTCAGTCAGTCAGTCAGTCATTCAGTCTCATTCAGTCAGTCCGTCAGTCTCATTCTGTCAGTCGGTCAGTCCAGTCCAGTCAGTCAGTCGGTCAGTTCAGTCCAGTCAGTCAATTAGTAAGTCAAGCAGTCATTCAGTCAGTCAGTCATTTAGTCTCAGTCAGTCAGTCAGTCCAATCAGTCACTCAGTTAGTCAATCTGTCTCATTCAGTCAGTCGGTCAGTCCAGTCCAGTCAGTCAGTCCGTCACTTAGTCAGTTAGTGAGTCAGTCTGTCAGTCTCCTTCAGTCAGTCGGTCAGTCCAGTCCAGTCAGTCAATTAGGAAGTCAAGCAGTCAGTCAGTTAGTCAGTATCAATCATTCAGTCAGTCGGTCAGTATCAGTCAGTCAGTGAGTCAGTTAGTGAGTCATTCAGTCTGTCAATCAGGCAGTCTCAGTAAGGCAGTAAGACTCCGACCGACAGAGCTCTGATAGTTTAATGGCTAGACCGCTGGGCTTCCAAGCGAGTGGCCCTGGGTTCAAGTCCCAGCCGGAAAGAAAATCTTCAATGCATATTTTTTTTTCTAATTTGATAATTCTTTTTTTAAAACTTTTCTCTTTTGCGAAGTCAGTCAGTCAGTCAGTCAGGCAGTCTCAGTAAGCAGTAAGACTCCGACCGACAGAGCACCGATAGCCTAATGGCAAGACCGTTGGGCTTCCAAGCGAGTGGCCCTGGGGTCGGGTCCCAGCCGGAAAGAATATGTTCAATGTATATATTTCTTTTCTAATTTGATTTTTTTTTTCAATTTCTTTTGCAAATATTGATTATTAATGTAGGGAGGAAAATTCTGAGTCAGTTTAATTATTCGACCAGTAGATTTCAAAGTGTTTGAATCAATAATTACAAAGGTGCATTTTTTGTTTTTATTTTGTTTAAGACTCCGATTGGCAGACGTCCGATTAGCCCATTAGGAGAGCGTTGGGCTTCCATGCGAGTGGCCCTGGGTTCGAGTCCCAGCCGGAAAAAAAAAACATTCAATGCGTATTTTTTTTTTTTTTTTTTTTCGAATTTGATAATTCTTTTTTTTTTTTCAATTTTTCTCTTTTGCGAAGTCAGTCAGTCAAGCAGTCAATTTAGTCATTCAGTCTGTCAGTTAGTCTGTCAAGCAGTCTCAGTCATTCAGCCAGTCAGGCAGTAAGACTCTGACCGATAGAGGTCCGATAGCCTAATGGCTAGACCGTTGGGATTCCAAGCGAGTGGCCTTGGCTTCGAGTCTGATCCTGAACGAAAACTTTAATGAATATTTTTCGTTTCTAATTTAAAAAATTCTTTTTTTTTTTTTTTTAAATTTTTCACTTTTGCGAATATTGATTATTTATGTAGGGAGGAAAATTCTGAGTCGGTTTAATTATTCGACCTGTAGATTTCAAAGTGTTTGAATCAAGAATTACAAAGGTGCATTTTTTGTTTTTATTATATTTAAGACTCCGATTGACAGACGTCCGATAGCCTAGTAGGAGAGCGTTGGGCTTCCATGCGAGTGGCCCTGGGTTCGAGACTCAGCCGGAAAGAAAATCTTCAATGCGTATTTTTTTTTTCGAATTTGATAATTCTTTTTTTTTTTATTTTTCTCTTTTGCGAAGTCAGTCAGTCAGTCCGTCCATCAGTCAGTCAGTCATTTAGTCTCAGTCAGTCAGTCAGCCCATTTCAGTCAGTCCAGTCACTCACTCAGTCAGTCATTCAGTCTCATTCAGTCAGTCCGTCAGTCCAGTCCAGTCAGTCAGTCCGTCACTCAGTCAGTCACTCTGTCAGTCTCCTTCAGTCAGTCTGTCAGTCGGTCAGTCCAGTCCAGTCAGTCAATTAGGAAGTCAGTCAGTCAGTCTCAGTCAGTCAGTCAGTCTCAGTCAGTTAGTCATTCAGTCAGTCAGTCAAGCAGTCAGTCATTTAGTCTCAGTCAGTCAGTCAGCCCATTTCAGTCAGTCCAATCAGTCACTTAGTCAGTCAGTCAGTTAGTCAATCTGTCTCATTCAGTCAGTCGGTCAGTCCAGTCCAGTCAGTCAGTCCGTCACTCAGTCAGTTAGTGAGTCAGTCTGTCAGTCTCCTTCAGTCAGTCAGTCAGTCCAGTCAGTCAATTAGGAAGTCAAGCAGTCAGTCAGTTAGTCAGTATCAATCATTCAGTCAGTCGGTCAGTATCAGTCAGTCAGTGAGTCAGTTAGTGAGTCATTCAGTCTGTCAGTCAGGCAGTCTCAGTAAGGCAGTAAGACTCCGACCGACAGAGCTCTGATAGTTTAATGGCTAGACCGCTGGGCTTCCAAGCGAGTGGCCCTGGGTTCAAGTCCCAGCCGGAAAGAAAATCTCCAATGCATTTTTTTTTCTAATTTGATAATTCTTTTTTTAAAACTTTTCTCTTTTGCGAAGTCAGTCAGTCAAGCAGTCAGTCTCGGTCAGTCAGTCAGGCAGTCTCAGTAAGCAGTAAGACTCCGACCGACAGAGCACCGATAGCCTAATGGCAAGACCGTTGGGCTTCCAAGCTAGTGGCCCTGGGGTCGGGTCCCAGCCGGAAAGAATATGTTCAATGTATATATTTCTTTTCTAATTTGATTTTTTTTTCAATTTCTTTTGCAAATATTGATTATTAATGTAGGGAGGAAAATTCTGAGTCAGTTTAATTATTCGACCAGTAGATTTCAAAGTGTTTGAGTCAATAATTACCAAGGTGCATTTTTTGTTTTTATTATATTTAAGACTCCGCTCGACAAAGCTCCGATAGCCTAATGGCTATACCGTTGGACTTCCAAGCGAGTGGCCCTGGGGTCGAGTCCCAGCCGGAAAGAATATGTTCAATGTATGTAATTCTTTTCTAATTTGAAAATTCTCTTTTTTTTCAATTTCTTTTGCAAATATTGATTATTTATGTAGGGAGGAAAATTCTGAGTCAGTTTAATTATTCGACCAGTAGATTTCAAAGTGTTTGAATCAATAATTACAAAGGTGCATTTTTTGTTTTTATTATATTTAAGACTCCGATTGGCAGACGTCCGATTAGCCTATTAGGAGAGCGTTGGGCTTCCATGCGAGTGGCCCAGGGTTCGAGTCCCAGCCGGAAAAAAAAAACATTCAATGCGTATTTTTTTTTTTTTTTCGAATTTGATAATTCTTTTTTTTTTTTTTCAATTTTTCTCTTTTGCGAAGTCAGTCAGTCAGTCCGTCCATCAGTCAGTCAAGCAGGCAGTCATTTAGTCTCAGTCATTCAGTCAGTCAGTCACCCCATTTCAGTCAGTCCAGTCACTCACTCAGTCAGTCAGTCAGTCATTCAGTCTCATTCAGTCAGTCCGTCAGTCTCATTCTGTCAGTCGGTCAGTCCAGTCCAGTCAGTCAGTCGGTCAGTCCAGTCCAGTCAGTCAATTAGTAAGTCAAGCAGTCATTCAGTCAGTCAGTCATTTAGTCTCAGTCAGTCAGTCAGTCCAATCAGTCACTCAGTTAGTCAATCTGTCTCATTCAGTCAGTCGGTCAGTCCAGTCCAGTCAGTCAGTCCGTCACTTAGTCAGTTAGTGAGTCAGTCTGTCAGTCTCCTTCAGTCAGTCGGTCAGTCCAGTCCAGTCAGTCAATTAGGAAGTCAAGCAGTCAGTCAGTTAGTCAGTATCAATCATTCAGTCAGTCGGTCAGTATCAGTCAGTCAGTGAGTCAGTTAGTGAGTCATTCAGTCTGTCAATCAGGCAGTCTCAGTAAGGCAGTAAGACTCCGACCGACAGAGCTCTGATAGTTTAATGGCTAGACCGCTGGGCTTCCAAGCGAGTGGCCCTGGGTTCAAGTCCCAGCCGGAAAGAAAATCTTCAATGCATATTTTTTTTTCTAATTTGATAATTCTTTTTTTAAAACTTTTCTCTTTTGCGAAGTCAGTCAGTCAGTCAGTCAGGCAGTCTCAGTAAGCAGTAAGACTCCGACCGACAGAGCACCGATAGCCTAATGGCAAGACCGTTGGGCTTCCAAGCGAGTGGCCCTGGGGTCGGGTCCCAGCCGGAAAGAATATGTTCAATGTATATATTTCTTTTCTAATTTGATTTTTTTTTCAATTTCTTTTGCAAATATTGATTATTAATGTAGGGAGGAAAATTCTGAGTCAGTTTAATTATTCGACCAGTAGATTTCAAAGTGTTTGAATCAATAATTACAAAGGTGCATTTTTTGTTTTTATTTTGTTTAAGACTCCGATTGGCAGACGTCCGATTAGCCCATTAGGAGAGCGTTGGGCTTCCATGCGAGTGGCCCTGGGTTCGAGTCCCAGCCGGAAAAAAAAAACATTCAATGCGTATTTTTTTTTTTTTTTTTTTTTCGAATTTGATAATTCTTTTTTTTTTTCAATTTTTCTCTTTTGCGAAGTCAGTCAGTCAATTTAGTCATTCAGTCTGTCAGTTAGTCTGTCAAGCAGTCTCAGTCATTCAGCCAGTCAGGCAGTAAGACTCTGACCGATAGAGGTCCGATAGCCTAATGGCTAGACCGTTGGGATTCCAAGCGAGTGGCCTTGGCTTCGAGTCTGATCCTGAACGAAAACTTTAATGAATATTTTTCGTTTCTAATTTAAAAAATTCTTTTTTTTTTTTTTTTAAATTTTTCACTTTTGCGAATATTGATTATTTATGTAGGGAGGAAAATTCTGAGTCGGTTTAATTATTCGACCTGTAGATTTCAAAGTGTTTGAATCAAGAATTACAAAGGTGCATTTTTTGTTTTTATTATATTTAAGACTCCGATTGACAGACGTCCGATAGCCTAGAAGGAGAGCGTTGGGCTTCCATGCGAGTGGCCCTGGGTTCGAGACTCAGCCGGAAAGAAAATCTTCAATGCGTATTTTTTTTTCGAATTTGATAATTCTTTTTTTTTTTTTTTTCTCTTTTGCGAAGTCAGTCAGTCAGTCCGTCCATCAGTCAGTCAGTCATTTAGTCTCAGTCAGTCAGTCATTCAGTCAGTCAGTCAGCCCATTTCAGTCAGTCCAGTCACTCACTCAGTCAGTCATTCAGTCAGTCCGTCACTCAGTCAGTCACTCTGTCAGTCTCCTTCAGTCAGTCTGTCAGTCGGTCAGTCCAGTCCAGTCAGTCAATTAGGAAGTCAGTCAGTCAGTCAAGCAGTCAGTCATTTAGTCTCAGTCAGTCAGTCAGCCTATTTCAGTCAGTCCAATCAGTCACTCAGTCAGTCAGTCAGTTAGTCAATCTGTCTCATTCAGTCAGTCGGTCAGTCCAGTCCAGTCAGTCAGTCCGTCACTCAGTCAGTTAGTGAGTCAGTCTGTCAGTCTCCTTCAGTCAGTCAGTCAGTCCAGTCAGTCAATTAGGAAGTCAAGCAGTCAGTCAGTTAGTCAGTATCAATCATTCAGTCAGTCGGTCAGTATCAGTCAGTCAGTGAGTCAGTTAGTGAGTCATTCAGTCTGTCAGTCAGGCAGTCTCAGTAAGCAGTAAGACTCCGACCGACAGAGCACCGATAGCCTAATGGCAAGACCGTTGGGCTTCCAAGCAAGTGGCCCTGGGGTCGGGTCCCAGCCGGAAAGAATATGTTCAATGTATATATTTCTTTTCTAATTTGATTTTTTTTTCAATTTCTTTTGCAAATATTGATTATTAATGTAGGGAGGAAAATTCTGAGTCAGTTTAATTATTCGACCAGTAGATTTCAAAGTGTTTGAATCAATAATTACCAAGGTGCATTTTTTGTTTTTATTATATTTAAGACTCCGCTCGACAAAGCTCCGATAGCCTATGGCTATACCGTTGGACTTCCAAGCGAGTGGCCCTGGGGTCGAGTCCCAGCCGGAAAGAATATGTTCAATGTATGTAATTCTTTTCTAATTTGAAAATTCTCTTTTTTTTCAATTTCTTTTGCAAATATTGATTATTTATGTAGGGAAGAAAATTCTGAGTCAGTTTAATTATTCGACCAGTAGATTTCAAAGTGTTTGAATCAATAATTACAAAGGTGCATTTTTTGTTTTTATTATATTTAAGACTCCGATTGGCAGACGTCCGATTAGCCTATTAGGAGAGCGTTGGGCTTCCATGCGAGTGGCCCTGGGTTCGAGTCCCAGCCGGAAAAAAAAAACATTCAATGCGTATTTTTTTTTTTTTTCGAATTTGATAATTCTTTTTTTTTTTTTTTTCAATTTTTCTCTTTTGCGAAGTCAGTCAGTCAGTCCGTCCATCAGTCAGTCAAGCAGGCAGTCATTTAGTCTCAGTCATTCAGTCAGTCAGTCAGCCCATTTCAGTCAGTCCAGTCACTCACTCACTCAGTCAGTCAGTCAGTCATTCAGTCTCATTCAGTCAGTCCGTCAGTCTCATTCTGTCAGTCCAGTCCAGTCAGTCAGTCGGTCAGTTCAGTCCAGTCAGTCAATTAGTAAGTCAAGCAGTCATTCAGTCAGTCAGTCATTTAGTCTCAGTCAGTCAGTCAGTCCAATCAGTCACTCAGTTAGTCAATCTGTCTCATTCAGTCAGTCGGTCAGTCCAGTCCAGTCAGTCAGTCCGTCACTTAGTCAGTCAGTCTGTCAGTCTCCTTCAGTCAGGCGGTCAGTCCAGTCCAGTCAGTCAATTAGGAAGTCAAGCAGTCAGTCAGTTAGTCAGTATCAATCATTCAGTCAGTCGGTCAGTATCAGTCAGTCAGTGAGTCAGTTAGTGAGTCATTCAGTCTGTCAATCAGGCAGTCTCAGTAAGGCAGTAAGACTCCGACCGACAGAGCTCTGATAGTTTAATGGCTAGACCGCTGGGCTTCCAAGCGAGTGGCCCTGGGTTCAAGTCCCAGCCGGAAAGAAAATCTTCAATGCATATTTTTTTTTCTAATTTGATAATTCTTTTTTTAAAACTTTTCTCTTTTGCGAAGTCAGTCAGTCAGTCAGTCAGGCAGTCTCAGTAAGCAGTAAGACTCCGACCGACAGAGCACCGATAGCCTAATGGCAAAACCGTTGGGCTTCCAAGCGAGTGGCCCTGGGGTCGGGTCCCAGCCGGAAAGAATATGTTCAATGTATATATTTCTTTTCTAATTTGATTTTTTTTTCAATTTCTTTTGCAAATATTGATTATTAATGTAGGGAGGAAAATTCTGAGTCAGTTTAATTATTCGACCAGTAGATTTCAAAGTGTTTGAATCAATAATTACAAAGGTGCATTTTTTGTTTTTATTTTGTTTAAGACTCCGATTGGCAGACGTCCGATTAGCCCATTAGGAGAGCGTTGGGCTTCCATGCGAGTGGCCCTGGGTTCGAGTCCCAGCCGGAAAAAAAAAACATTCAATGCGTATTTTTTTTTTTTTTTTTTTTCGAATTTGATAATTCTTTTTTTTTTCAATTTTTCTCTTTTGCGAAGTCAGTCAGTCAATTTAGTCATTCAGTCTGTCAGTTAGTCTGTCAAGCAGTCTCAGTCATTCAGCCAGTCAGGCAGTAAGACTCTGACCGATAGAGGTCCGATAGCCTAATGGCTAGACCGTTGGGATTCCAAGCGAGTGGCCTTGGCTTCGAGTCTGATCCTGAACGAAAACTTTAATGAATATTTTTCGTTTCTAATTTAAAAAATTCTTTTTTTTTTTTTTTAAATTTTTCACTTTTGCGAATATTGATTATTTATGTAGGGAGGAAAATTCTGAGTCGGTTTAATTATTCGACCTGTAGATTTCAAAGTGTTTGAATCAAGAATTACAAAGGTGCATTTTTTGTTTTTATTATATTTAAGACTCCGATTGACAGACGTCCGATAGCCTAGAAGGAGAGCGTTGGGCTTCCATGCGAGTGGCCCTGGGTTCGAGACTCAGCCGGAAAGAAAATCTTCAATGCGTATTTTTTTTTCGCATTTGATAATTCTTTTTTTTTTTATTTTTCTCTTTTGCGAAGTCAGTCAGTCAGTCCGTCCATCAGTCAGTCAGTCATTCAGTCAGTCAGTCAGCCCATTTCAGTCAGTCCAGTCACTCACTCAGTCAGTCATTCAGTCAGTCCGTCAGTCCAGTCCAGTCAGTCAGTCCGTCACTCAGTCAGTCACTCTGTCAGTCTCCTTCAGTCAGTCTGTCAGTCGGTCAGTCCAGTCCAGTCAGTCAATTAGGAAGTCAGTCAGTCAGTCAAGCAGTCAGTCATTTAGTCTCAGTCAGTCAGTCAGCCCATTTCAGTCAGTCCAATCAGTCACTCAGTCAGTCAGTCAGTTAGTCAATCTGTCTCATTCAGTCAGTCGGTCAGTCCAGTCCAGTCAGTCAGTCCGTCACTCAGTCAGTTAGTGAGTCAGTCTGTCAGTCTCCTTCAGTCAGTCAGTCAGTCCAGTCAGTCAATTAGGAAGTCAAGCAGTCAGTCAGTTAGTCAGTATCAATCATTCAGTCAGTCGGTCAGTATCAGTCAGTCAGTGAGTCAGTTAGTGAGTCATTCAGTCTGTCAGTCAGGCAGTCTCAGTAAGCAGTAAGACTCCGACCGACAGAGCACCGATAGCCTAATGGCAAGACCGTTGGGCTTCCAAGCGAGTGGCCCTGGGGTCGGGTCCCAGCCGGAAAGAATATGTTCAATGTATGTAATTCTTTTCTAATTTGAAAATTCTCTTTTTTTTCAATTTCTTTTGCAAATATTGATTATTTATGTAGGGAAGAAAATTCTGAGTCAGTTTAATTATTCGACCAGTAGATTTCAAAGTGTTTGAATCAATAATTACAAAGGTGCATTTTTTGTTTTTATTATATTTAAGACTCCGATTGGCAGACGTCCGATTAGCCTATTAGGAGAGCGTTGGGCTTCCATGCGAGTGGCCCTGGGTTCGAGTCCCAGCCGGAAAAAAAAAACATTCAATGCGTATTTTTTTTTTTTTTTCGAATTTGATAATTCTTTTTTTTTTTTTTCAATTTTTCTCTTTTGCGAAGTCAGTCAGTCAGTCCGTCCATCAGTCAGTCAAGCAGGCAGTCATTTAGTCTCAGTCATTCAGTCAGTCAATCAGCCCATTTCAGTCAGTCCAGTCACTCACTCACTCAGTCAGTCAGTCAGTCATTCAGTCTCATTCAGTCAGTCCGTCAGTCTCATTCTGTCAGTCGGTCAGTCCAGTCCAGTCAGTCAGTCGGTCAGTTCAGTCCAGTCAGTCAATTAGTAAGTCAAGCAGTCATTCAGTCAGTCAGTCATTTAGTCTCAGTCAGTCAGTCAGTCCAATCAGTCACTCAGTTAGTCAATCTGTCTCATTCAGTCAGTCGGTCAGTCCAGTCCAGTCAGTCAGTCCGTCACTTAGTCAGTCAGTCTGTCAGTCTCCTTCAGTCAGTCGGTCAGTCCAGTCCAGTCAGTCAATTAGGAAGTCAAGCAGTCAGTCAGTTAGTCAGTATCAATCATTCAGTCAGTCGGTCAGTATCAGTCAGTCAGTGAGTCAGTTAGTGAGTCATTCAGTCTGTCAATCAGGCAGTCTCAGTAAGGCAGTAAGACTCCGACCGACAGAGCTCTGATAGTTTAATGGCTAGACCGCTGGGCTTCCAAGCGAGTGGCCCTGGGTTCAAGTCCCAGCCGGAAAGAAAATCTTCAATGCATATTTTTTTTTCTAATTTGATAATTCTTTTTTTAAAACTTTTCTCTTTTGCGAAGTCAGTCAGTCAGTCAGTGAGGCAGTCTCAGTAAGCAGTAAGACTCCGACCGACAGAGCACCGATAGCCTAATGGCAAGACCGTTGGGCTTCCAAGCGAGTGGCACTGGGGTCGGGTCCCAGCCGGAAAGAATATGTTCAATGTATATATTTCTTTTCTAATTTGATTTTTTTTTTTCAATTTCTTTTGCAAATATTGATTATTCCCAAGTAGCATTGAATCTTGGCGCAATATTGTACTTGGTTGGCTGAATGTTGGCGTACGATTTACACCCAATATTGGCTGAAGCGCGTAGGGGATACATTTTAACAATATCGGGCAATATTGCTGTTGCAATCTTGATCCATTATTGCATGCCGATCTAATGCCAATATTGGCGTTACGTTGGCTAAATAGTGGCTCACAATATTGGCTGAAGCACGGAGGGGATACATTTTGACAATATCGGCCAATATTGCTATTGCAATCTTGAGCCATTATTGCATGCCGATCTAAGGCCAATATTGGCGTTACGTTGGCTAAATAGTGGCTCACAATATTGGCTGAAGCACGGAGGGGATACATTTTGACAATATTGCAATTACACTCTTGAGCCATTATTGCATGCCGATTTTAAACGAATATTGGTTAAATAGTGGCTTCCATTATTGTTATTGTTATTATACACTGCTGTCTACATAAAATGCGACATCAAGGTGCAATCAGAATGATACAAAATTTTACACTTGATGGCAACATTGATTACAAAATGAAAATAAAATGAACATTTATTACTGGAAAAATCCCAAATGAATGGAGGTTTAAGTACCCTGTTGAATCAGTTCTAGCTTGAATGTACAACACGATACAGTCGAACATTGAGGTATACTAGTCTCTTATGATGTAATAGGTCAATTCCTATCAGTTAATGTAAAGCACTACTAATTCAATCAAACTCATAGATTGTTCAATTTACCGTCAAGTCATTCCAGATATGCTCAATTTGTGACAAATCATGACATCACGCAGGTCAGAAAAGGTGATAATGTGGGAGAGGAACCCCCCCCCCCCCTGCTGTGTGTGACGGTGCATTGCCTTATTGAACACGAGTCTCAACACATGACAAAAATATACCATTAGGTTGTGATAGTGCAGCGAGTCAATGTTAGAGGTGATCCTGTCCCACACAGAATATAGCACCCCATAGCGCTGTCGATGTGGTGTGCTCCTAAAAAGCAGGCTTTATTAGGGTCGCATGCACTTGCAGTAGGTTCGAGTTCAAATCGATTTGTTAGCAACCGAATGGTTCCTGATTGCTCTCATAGCGATGAATCCAGATCGAATTTAGCAAAAATAACCTTTTTGTAAGGTTATGGAGAACACGTTGTGAACTACCAAATAATGCTTTTGCTTTTCAGCGGCATACCCCACCCACAGCTGGGATGCCTTTATGGGTTGCAATCATGTACAAAACATAGTCACTTCTAATATTGATCCACAGCACTATGACAGGTCACCCTGCGGTCCCCATCACACCAAACTGCATTAATATCATTATTCAGTCACATGTGTTGGCACTCATGGCGGGGCTCCCAGGAAGACACTGCTTGATCACACAGCAAGGGTGTGAGGGGACTTCCTTTTCCAATTTCTATGTCCAGTGCGTCATCCTGCTTTGTCACAAATTGAGCATATCTAGGATCACTTGAGATGGTAAATTGCATAGGCTATGAGCTTGATGGAATTAGGTGCACATTTCTAGTACCTGTGTAGTAGGATATCCTACAAGACTGATATGCTTCAATGTTTGACTATATTACCTCGTACATTCACGCAATAGGTAGCTCGACAGGAGACTTAAACCTCCATTCATTTGGGATTTTTCCAGTAATAAATGATCAATTTGTTCTCATTTTGTAATCACTTTCTGATAGTAAGGTTGCCATCACGTGTATAAAATTTTATTTTACTCTGACTACTATCCTTCTTGGTGTTGCATTTCGTGTGGCCAGCAGTGTAAGTAGCTGTTACAGTTTAACCAGGACTGAAATTGTTAGGATTCCAACAATTTCAACGAAAAGGAAGAAGGAATTAAAAGTCGCTTTCCTGGAAGCTTCGGCCACGTAAACACTGAAGATGACTGCCGCAGATGCAGTTGAAACGTTTGTGGTAACAACACTCAGACCACAGCAGAACAGCCCAGAATCTCACAACATCATCAATTTAATTCATATTAAAAGTACCTATTTATTAAATGTTGGTCAGAAAAAAGAGAATTTCTTATGACTGTGCACCAATTAATGTATATTTTATTTTTTAATCACATAACTGTAAAAGTAGCTAACAGAAGAAAAATGAAAGTCAATGCTAACTCCATAAAAATTGATGAAAATGTAAAATGAAATATAATAAAAAGAAAACTTAATTTTAATTCTACATATTGTAATAATAATATAAGAAAATAAAGAGTGATTTGAGGAAGCATTTACTATTTTAAAGACTTTAATTTGTGCTAATTGAAAATATCGGATATTTCCGAATTCTGCTCAAAACTTACTAACATTGCTAAATATTAGTTACAAAAGTTCCTGAGCAGAATTCAGATTAGAGTTAATTCTCCCTCGACGAACAAATAGAAAATTTGTACACATTTGGTTTCATTGCAATTCTACGGTTGCACAGAAAGTAAATGTAATTGAAGTACAGTACAAAAGTTGCTCAAAATCTTTGCTTGATCGTTTTCATTGTCATTTAAATTAATAATAAACTTTTAAATTTGAAATAACTGATTAGTAAAGTTATTTTGCAATATTGAACAATTAATGGTAGGAATTTTTATTCCTATTAAAAAAAATTAAATATGAACATCATTTTTAAGTACCTTTTTCTTTGACCCGGATAGTTCAGAAATAGCAACTTAATTTTGCAAGAATTAACTCCTTCAGTAAAATGTTTTACTATGTTTATGTAAATAAAGTAAGTAGATCTTTAAAATTTCTTTATCAAATACTCCAGCATATGTCTAATATTTTCACATAAACAAAAAGTATTCAATAATGAACTAACAATTATTGTCAAAGAAAAATAATAAGATCTATATCACAAAATTGGCATTCATTACAATAAATGTGGAAACAAACTACACTCAAACCTAGTTTTGTGTGGTGGATAGGGACTGCGTAAAAAAATTCACTAAAAACTTCACTATTATTAGCTACAAAAAAATGCTTTCATAACACAGTCTCACTTGAAAATAACCCAAAACTTACAAAACAACTGTAGGAATTTCTTCTTTAAACAAATTCAAGACACTTTTCACTCCAGAGTTCCCCGCACCTACCACTTTTTGTAGCTTAACCAGTTGGATGGGACCCTGAAGACAGCTCTGCTTTTACAACTACTTTGAATCTAACCAACCTTTTAAATCCGCTTTTAAAATATACATCAGATAATGATTCATCACTTAAAAATACTACCGAGCACTTGTTTTATAGACAAGTTAGTCAATTGAGTCACAATTTGATTGAAATTTTCATGTACCACAAAGAAAAAGGATCGCACACAAACAGGTTTGAGTGTACTGCAAACAAAGTTGTTAAGTTTTTCTTTTTTAAAATGGATGTAATGTAGGTGACAATGAACACTGAATAATCTGAAAATTATTTATTATTGATGCAAATATAGGTTGCACTTATTGCAGTGAAATTATGGACAAGCAGTCAGTCTAGTACATATGTTTGAAAACTAAAACACATAAAAAATACTTCCACTTACCATAATGAAAGAAAAATTTAAAAAGTTGAAAATGATTATTAAACCCTTTGCATTTTTGGCTTCTGACATCACTTTTTAGCTGTGTATTGTCTTAGTTTTTATAAAAAATAAGAACATTTATTTTTATTTCTAAACAAATAAAAAATATTCCATACATAATGCAAAAGAACTTACAGCTTACTTTACATATGTATGTTTTTCCCCTCACCTTTAAATTTCCAAAATCTTCAACATTATTAAATTTCAATCTACTTTTAATAGACGAAAGAGTATGAACACTTAATTTTTTTGTGCAAAAGAGATGAAGTGAAACAATTTATAAGGTTGAAAAGGAACATTCACTAGAACAGTTCGTTACAGGCAACGGTATAAATAGAATTATTTGTAAAGCAAATGGACAATTCCACGGTGTTGGACGTAGAATTTGCACATTTATCAATAAAAGTTCAGATTTTCTAGATGACCGAGTCATTTTTTTTTGCTCAATACTTATGCATGTAGAAACAATTAAAAAACCTACGAAATTTCTAGAAAAAAGTTCTAACTTGAAATATGAAAAACGTCATGGTGTTGAACATACATTCAAGAGATTCTTGACATGTCACGTCAAAAATAAGGGTTTGGCAAAAAAAATTCAACACTGGTGTAAAATCATAGTTAATCAAAGCATCTTGGTTTTATTCGACTTTGGATACATTTCTTGTACTTTATCAGATAGAACTTCAATTATTTCCGTAACAATGGTTGACGCTAAATAGTTTACACTACCTTTACTGCCATTTAATCGTACATGCTCAGCTGAAAATAGACCATGGAACTTAATTCTCATTCCGTAATGAGTCAAAAGTCTTATGATCATCAAAACGCAAGTCAGTGTAGAGAAATGAACTTCATAGCATAAAACTAGTCCCTAAAACCTTCTTTCAGATTTTGCATTCAGACTTCTAAAAGTTTACTTGATTATTGTCAATAAAATTAGGTGTTATAGAGCATTGTGAAAAGAAATGCAGTTTTCCAGTAGAAATTTGAATTTTCACGGAAAGTTTTTCTCATGATACATTCTCACTTTTTCCCAGATTTTTTTTTAGAGTTCCTGCCACATCCACAATGTAGAATCATGAAAATAAAACTCCTGGAATCTTCATCATATATTGATCCAGTGTTTTCAAAGTCAAATATCGATCCAGAATTTACTTCAGTTTCAAATGTTAGTTCAAAATTCTCAATGTTCGACGCAATTTAGAATGTCACTGTTCGATTATGATTTCGAGTTTTGAAAACACAATGTCGATCCAAAATTTTCACTGCTTCACATCGTTTCAGCAATTTCTTCAATGTTAGATATCTACCCAGAATTTTATTCAGCATTTAATATTTCTTCAAAAAATTTTTGCCTTATTTCATTACTTTTATTTTGGAAGACAAAGTTCATCACTGCAAAGGAAAGCTTTCTCATTGAGTTGCTCCAATAACGCTTTTCTCTTTCGCTTTTTGAAATTTTAGAGTGGATTAGACATAGTTAAAAAATTCACTGATGAGAATGATAAAATATCATTTAAGAAATGAAGGCAACAATAAAATTTTAAGGAAAGTATCTCCGATATTCGGACAAAAGCATTTACCATGTGCAGCGGCGAGGAAGAGCAACAAAACACAAAATGTGCAGACAAAGTTGAAGTTTCTTTTTCGCCGGTTTTTAAAAAAATACAAATGCGTTTAAAGTGAACTCAAATAGCTCTATTTTTTGAGGACTCTCTCTACGTTCAAAATTTGTTTTAGCATTCTAAAACAGTTTGTGGAGCTTCAGGTAATCAGGCTCAGTGTTTAATTGCTCACTTAGGAAAATGAATCATTTTTCAGATTTGTTTCAAAATCGGTTGAACATCAAAGAGCCATCTTCCGCCCAATATTGGCTTTCCAGAGTTTGACCAATTTTTTGCCAATATTGTCTCACAGTCTAAATACAATAATGGTTGCGCATTGTTAAGCCAATATTGGGACAAGATTGTATGTCAATCTAAGTACAATATTGCTAATGCAATGAGATGCCAATATTGGCACAAGATTATCTGCCAATCTAAGTACAATATTGTTAATGCAATGGGAAGCCAATATTGGCTTAACATTGCAAAAATCGTGCCAATATTGGCCAAGACATTGCCAACGTGAACAATCTCACGCCAATATTGAGCCAAGATAAAATGCTACTTGGGTTAATGTAGGGAGGAAAATTCTGAGTCAGTTTAATTATTCGACCAGTAGATTTCAAAGTGTTTGAATCAATAATTACAAAGGTGCATTTTTTGTTTTTATTTTGTTTAAGACTCCGATTGGCAGACGTCCGATTAGCCTATTAGGAGAGCGTTGGGCTTCCATGCGAGTGGCCCTGGGTTCGAGTCCCAGCCGGAAAAAAAAAAAACATTCAATGCGTATTTTTTTTTTTTTTTCGAATTTGATAATTCTTTTTTTTTTTCAATTTTTCTCTTTTGCGAAGTCAGTCAGTCAAGCAGTCAATTTAGTCATTCAGTCTGTCAGTTAGTCTGTCAAGCAGTCTCAGTCATTCAGCCAGTCAGGCAGTAAGATTCTGACCGATAGAGGTCCGATAGCCTAATGGCTAGACCGTTGGGATTCCAAGCGAGTGGCCTTGGCTTCGAGTCTCATCCTGAACGAAAACTTTAATGAATATTTTTCGTTTCTAATTTAAAAAATTCTTTTTTTTTTTTTTAAATTTTTCACTTTTGCGAATATTGATTATTTATGTAGGGAGGAAAATTCTGAGTCGGTTTAATTATTCGACCTGTAGATTTCAAAGTGTTTGAATCAAGAATTACAAAGGTGCATTTTTTGTTTTTATTATATTTAAGTCTCTGATTGACAGACATCCGATAGCCTATTAGGAGAGCGTTGGGCTTCCACGCGAGTGGCCCTGGGTTCGAGTCCCAGCCGGAAAGAAAAATCTTCAATGCGTATTTTTTTTTTTTAATTTTTCTCTTTTGCGAAGTCAGTCAATCATTTAGTCTCAGTCTGTCAGTCCAGTCCAGTCAGTCAATCAGTCTTATTCAATCAGTCAGTCAAGGTCAGGCAGTAAGACTCTGGCCGATAGAGTTCCGATAGCCTAATGGCTAGACCGTTGGGCTTCCAAGCGAGTGACCCTGGGTTCGAATCCCAGCCGGAACGAATATCTTCAATGTATATATTTCTTTTCTGATTTGAATTTTTTTTTCAATTTCGTTTGCAAATATTGATCATTAATGTAGGGAGGAAAATTATGAGTCAGTTTAATTATTCGACCTGTAGATTTCAAGGTGTTTAAATCAATAATTTTAAAGGTGCTTTTTTGTTTCAATTATAATTAAGACACCGACCGACAGAGATCCGATAGCCTATTGGCGAGAGCGTTGGGCTTCCAAGCGAGTGGCCCTAGGATCGAGTCCCAGCCGGAAAGAAAATCTTCAATGGATATTTTTTTTTCTAATTCCATAATTCTTTTTTTTTAAACTTTTCTCTTTTGCGAAGTCAGTCACTCAGTCTCAGGCAGTCAGTTAGGCAGTAAGACTCCGACCGACACAGTTCCGATAGCCTAATGGCAAACCGTTGGGCTTCCAAGCGAGTGGCCCTGGGTTCGAGTCCCAGTCGGAAAGAAAATCTTCAATGTATATTTTTAGTTTCTAATTTGAAAATTCTTTTTTTTTTTTTTAAATTTTTCTCTTTTGCGAATATTGATTATTTATGTAGGGAGAAAAATTCCGAGTCGGTTTAGTTACCTGTAGATTTCAAAGTGTTTGAATTAATAATTACCAAGGTGAATTTTTTTTTAATTATATTTAAGACTCCGATTGACAGAGATCCGATAGCCTATTGGCGAGAGCGTTGGGCTGCCATGCGAGTGGCCCTGGGTTCGAGTTCCAGCCGGAAAGAAAATCTTCAAGGGGTATTTTATTTTCGAATTTGATAATTCTTTTTTTTCAAATTTTTTTCTTTTGCGAAGTCAGTCAGTCAGTCCGTCAGGCAGACAGTAGTGATGTAACGGGCCAATGCAATCAGCCAGAGTCGTTCCCGCGACTTTCTGGTTTCAGGCCCAGGGCCTTACCGGTTGAGCTTTCCCGGCTTCGTCAGACGTCGTATTAAAAACTCCAAATACAAAATCCCCAAACACATTCCATAGTACTGAGTTAATTTTAATTAAATCTGCATCTAGAATGATTAGGTAGAATCGGAGTTTGATACCTCATCCAAGTCGATGTTTCCCGTTGAAGAAAAAAAAATTAAGGACAAAATCTGATAGACAAAAAATAGAAGTTTAAATTTATTTTCTTGAGAGCCGGCTAATAAACGATGCATGAAGCCATTGCACTCAGACGGGATCGAAACGGAGACCTTTCGGTTACACACCCGGTGCCTTACCGGTTGAGCCATCATGTCTTCATCAGGTGCCGTATTATAAATGTACATTTTAGAGCATTGCTTTAATTATAATAAAATCTGTATTTAGAATAATTAAGTAGAATCAGAGTTTAATACCTCATCCAAATTGATGTTTCCCATTGAAGAAAAAAATAAATAAAAAAAACGTGATAGCTAAAACAATAAATTTCTTTACTAGTGAGCTGGCTAATAATTGTTGCAAACGGACAATGCAATCAGCCGGTATCGAACCCGCAACCTACACAGGTTCAGGCCCGGCGCCATACCGTTTACGCCATCGCGGCCTTGTCACGCGCCGGATAAAAAATTCGCACAAAAAATGCACCTTACTTGTCACTGTTTTAATTTTAATATAAATCCGCATTAAAAATAATCAGTTGGAGCCAGAGTTTAATACCTCATACAAATCGATGTTTCCGTTTGAAGAAAAAAAATTTCATGGTTAAATAAATAAAAATTTCAATTTCTTTTCAAATGAGCCGGCTAATAAAAGCTGTAAGAAGCCAATGCACTCTGGCGGGATCGAACCCGAGACCTTTCGATTACGCGCCCGGCGCCTTACCGGTTAACCCGTTCCCGCTTCGTCAGGAACTGTATTAAAACTTATACATAAAAAAAAATGGTTACGTGTTGGGGGGGGGGTTACATTTTTGTTTGCTTGTTGTAAATGTGTATTTTATTAACTTCTGCACAACTACTTTTACGATTACTCTTCATCGCAAATTAGGAAGAAGTGTGCCGCCATACTGTTAGGAACTGAAGTGAAGAGAATTCCCAGTGAATGTAATAATTGTGATGCACGATAAATCGTCAGAACACTGTAAAGTTAAATTGAATTTAGTCGGGGTTTGAAAAAGGTGCTGTATTGCATAGATACTTTGGCTCTGTAGTTTTTGTGATATAAGTTTCTTTATGAAGATAAGGTGATCTTATTAGATTCTAGCGCCCTACATTGATTAATGCAATTCTGACAAAGTAATTAATAGTTGGAATTTGAGTCTGTATTCATCAATACGAAAACATGAAATTTTACGTAAAAAGCGTTTGAAGTTCAACTCTAAAAATTTGCTTTAAGAAAAGTAAGTTTGCTGTGCTCTCCAGTGGTTAATATTAGGACAAAAAAATCTGTCATTATTTTCCAAAGAAGATGAAGTACTTTAAAGGCCTAGAAGCGGAAAAAAAAAAAAAAAATACAAATCTTGTATTGTAGCACTCTTTTTCGAAGCTTCCCTGAGTGATATTCCAGTTTTGTCTTTGAATCAGGGGGATTGCGTTACTTAAACCTCAACAATTTCTTTTGTCTCGACGAAAAAATAAGCGTTTTTGCAGGTAAATGAAATATAATTCAGGAAATCTTATGAAACAAACTAGAACTAAATCTTTTATTAATAATAATTTGTTGAGAAATTTTGGAAAAAGGATTCATTCAAAATTATTTCTGTTTTATAGCAAACATTCATCCGCAGAAAAAATACTGCCTCCATCTATGTCTTACAAATGGATTACAATTTATCTCGACAGTCTTCAAGATAACATAAAAGACTTGTGCGTTACTTACCTTTTACTCATCAGGGGATGAGGGAAAGCAATCGTCCTTTCCCTCGTCCCAGGGCTTCTGCTCCGCTAGATTTTATTTCAAAAGAAAATACATACTAATCACATATTTAAGCAGAAAACAGTAATACAATAAATTCCTTTGACCTTGGTCACTATTTTAAGTATTACAATTTTTGATTTCTTGACACCAAATTCTTGAACTTATTTTAAAGCAGCAGTTCCTTTTCATACACAGTAGCTTTTGTGCTCAGCGTTTACTCTAAGCTAACAGGAAGACGCTTGAAACGACATCAGTGAATATTTCATAATCAGTCTGAAGGGCCTTTGCAGAACATGGATACAAGTTTTGTGGGGCTCTTTGGATGTTTTCTTACCATCAGCAAAAATAAAAGAAACGGCGGGTGTGCCCCGTCACAAGATGTTTCAAACCACGACTAAGCGATCACTGCTGGTCCTCATAGTTGAATGTCAATCTTCGACGGACCAGAGGCAGGGATGTTACATGCAACTGGTTACAGTGCAGCCGAAAAACGTTTTCAGGGTGGAACTCTTTCATCATCATCAATCACTGAAGAAGAAAACAAACCATTAATACAACGAAAAACAAAAGAAAACTTTGAATACTATTTTAAGCATGCATTATACACCTAGTCAATTTTTTAATAGTAGTCGTCTTCCTTACCACGGTGGCAGACTATTTTTTAGCGCTCTGCGACGCAGCTCAAAAACTCGAAAAGGGTCTTCAAGATAAACCGACTTTAGATCAATCAAATCAATTAAATTTAGTATTTTTCCCGTCTTTCAACTCAAATGTAAATGAGGTCTTCCAACAACAAGCATCAAGTTACATGAGCTACACTAAACATCAATAGGAAAATCGGCACTTTGTAAGCAGCTGGATATCTCAACAAACTTCCTGGTAAAGTCATCTAGATTTGGTTGCGAGTTCTGCAGTAAGGCCAAGTATCTTGATCAGGAGTAACATAACTAATTTTAAAAAGACATATGGATGAACACCCGCTTCTTAAAGACTGCTTAAATTTCTCCGCTGATAATAGTAACTAACTAGGCGTATGTATATGCTTGTAGGCATGTGTGTATGTGTGCAGTCATATATGTATGTGTACAGACGTGTTTAGGCATGTGTGTTTGTAGTGTGTGTGATGGGCGTGTATGTGTGCAGGCGTGTGTGTGAAGGTGTGTGGTGAGCAGGCGTGCATGTATTCAGATGTGTGCGCATTTGTGAAGGTGTTTTTGTGCTTGTGTGAGTGTGTATTTGTAGAAGTGTTTAGACGTGTGTGTGTGCATGTGATGAGCAGGCGTGAATGTATGCAGGCATGTGTGCGCATTTGTGTAGGTGTTTGTATGTGTGCAGATGTGTGTGTGTGTAGATGTGTGTTGGTGTGTTTGCAAATGTGTGTAGGCGTGCCTGATTGTTTGCAGACATGTGCATCCGCAGAGGGGCAAGTGTGTGTGCAAGCGTATTTGTATGAGTTAAGACGTATGAGCAGGCATGTGTATGCGTGTAGGCGAGTGTTTATGTGTGCAGGCGTGGCGTGTTTGTGTGCAGGTGTGGCGTACATGTGTGCGTGTGTGTTTGCAAGCATGCCTGTGTGCAGGCGGGTGTGAGCGTAAGCAGGCATGTGTGTGTATTTGTGTAGATGTATTCATGTGTGTTTTTATAGATGTGTATAGGTGTGTGTGTGTAGACGTATGTCAGAAAGTAGTGAAATGATCTTTTTTATACTTGGTGTTTTAAATTTTACTCTTACCTTCTGGTTTACATTTTGAACCATAAGTCGAAACATGTGACACGCTTTGTGCTATATTTTTAGACTGGTATTTTGCGATCGTACTAAGCTTCTTTGTTGCTTACTGTTTTTTGAATAAAGCTCACATCCTGAGAATCGTCGATAAAGGAGTTTTGTGCAATTTTTCTCAAAAATTTGAAAAAACTGCCTCGTTCGTAATAACATTCTCAAAGTGTATTTATGAAGATTTTAGTGCATGTACCGTAGTTCTTTGGTTTTTGACTTTGTTGCTGACACCAGAGTGATAATCGTAAATACGAAGGCCAAAGTTACAACCGTAAGATTACGGGCTATGGCTTTCGCATATAGCTAGAATCTGCATCACATTTTATATATACCTTATAATTAAAAAGTAAGTACATTGCTTGACAGTTGCAAGGGAACAAGTGACTTATGCAAACTTGTACCTCAGACAGCTGGTCAATGGAAATAAATTCAATCTCAAATGGCATGGTAGATCAAGACTCGTTATCTGTATAAAAGACAGTGCATACAAGCTCTAGGTTCCTGCGAAAAGCCAAGCTATTTTGTGTTTAACAAAAATAGCGCTGGATGTTGAAAAATTTTTTTCTCTGAAATTCTCTTTGGTTCTTGAAATGTTTAAGAGCAAAATAACAGCAAGATATCATTTGAGTACCTACGATCGTGGACGAGTGGTTAGACGACTGGAAGCAGGTCAAAGTGTCACCACTGTAGCTGCTGCAACGGGTGTATCAAGAAGTGTCATCTCGCAAGTAAAGAAGGCCGTTGAAGGTAGAAATACTTTACGAAAGCATGCTGGGGGTCTTGGTAGGAACACCGCACCTTCAGAAGATTGCTATGTAGCCCTAATAGCAGAAAGGAATAAAAAATTTCACTCCCGGACAGATAGCTGCAAATCTTTCAACCACTACCAGTACGCATGTTTCTGCAAGAACCATCTCACTGCGGTTAAATAATGTATGCACGAAAGCTCGTACGTTGCATTACCACTTCAACCACGCCATCGTCGAGAGAGATTGCACTGGTGTAAGGAACATGTTGGTTGGGGTCGTCAAAATTGGTCTAGAGGGATGTCCTCCGACGAATCTGGTTTCAGTGTGACAAGTGATTCTGGTCACTAACTACTGTGGAGAGAGCGTGGAACACGTTATGCACAAAACTTTGTGAACAGCCCAGGCGTGATGGTCTGGGCAGGCATAAAGCACAATGGCACAACACCGCTTCACATTTTTGAACAAGGAAGCGTTACATCGCAAATGTATTTCAGAAAAGTTATACTGGATCACGTTTGTCTTTTCAGAGGGGTTGTAGATCCAGGCTTTCCCTTTATGGACGACAATGCACTGCCAAACAGGAGCATTGAAGTATCTGACACACTGCAAAGTGAAAACATTCTCCGTATCATGTCGCCTGCTTACTCTCCCGACTTAAATACAACTGAACATGCCTGGGATGCTCTTGGCAGACGTGTTGCGCAAAGAACAGCCCCTCCCAGAACAGTACAAGTACTCAAATCCGCCTCGAGAGAGGAGTGAGAAAATATCCCCAACCACTCCTCTGTAGTTTGGTGTGGAGTATGGGAAACATATGCAAAATGTGCACTAGTGACCGTGGTAATCACACATCATACTAAGGACTCCATGTCTCCATTATTCTCATCTAGATCAATTTGTTGTGTTTGTTTAAAAACCATCAAAGTAGGATTTTATTTTATTTTTTAGTTTTTACTTCATCGATGCAATCTTATCTGTTTCATTTTGTACTTATAATGAGAGCACATCCTCCCTACTAACTATGTACTTAGTTCTGTTTTTTAATCATTGTATATTCTTAACTATTCCAAAAACGGTAATTGCTCTTTAGTCAAGCAGTGTATTCCGAGTATATAATAGCTTGCAACCTTACGGGGTTACAAGCTATAAGGCACCACTTTTTTGTTCAAAAGATGAAGCTGTGGCTCTCTGGTCTTTTTGAAAAGAAAGAATTTATCTAGTAGTTCACCTGAATCCACTAGCTTCAAAAGAACAAAGAGCCGATAAAAGATGCGACGACGCTTTTTTTATAACTTGACAAATGCAAGGAAACGACTTATAAGTGGCCCATAATACAAATAGCGAGGGTTCACATTTAAGAACCATAATCTTTGGAGAGTATAGTATGACTCTGATAAGCTAAAGCTTGACCTCGAGTTCGGATTTTGTAAAATCAACATGAAAAAAAAAATTGACGGAGCCACGGATCTTGTCATGAATATATGCAAATCTATTGAATTATACAGAAAAATCTCAGCAGCATCTTGCTTCTCCTTCATACAAAAGGGACGCTAAACTACAAAGTAGCATTGCCAAACAAGTAATCGAAAAAGTTTAAGAGAATTACGATGCCAAATTACGTTGAACTTATACAGGGTGTTCCATTTTAACCTGCAAGACCTCTATTTTCGAAACCGTTAGTCCTAGATGCATACTTCAAATTGCATAAATGTTCAAAATCAGTTGCAGAGTTAATATATTGAAAGTTTGAAGCGAAAAGAAAAACGAGTCAAAAAATACAAAATTTAACTTATTATACTGGCCCTAGGTACCCTAACTTATGTTTTAGGAAGTAATCTCCATCAAAAGATATTTCTAACACAAAAAATTTCACATTTGCAAGACTAAAACTCAGAGATATTTTAATTCAAAGTTTTAAGGGACCATTTAGAAGATGAGATTGGAACTTATCGCCGTTTCATGAGAATGACAGGTTGTTGAAGTAAAAACAACCAAGTATTTATATTTTCCATTGCTTTTCAAAACTAAATGCAAACTTTACGCCATGATACGCAAAAACACACTGCAAAACCGCAATCAATTTCAAAAACCATTCTATGCACACATATAATTTTAAACCCTTGTTAAATGCTATATTTTCCCCCAAAAGGTGTTACTGTCGGCGAGAGTAAAGTGGTGTAAATCACAATACGCTGCGTTTCATATCTCGGTGAATATTGGTCGTAGTAATGTCAAACTTTGTGTGCTGGAATTATTTTAATGGATTTTATTTCCCTGAACATAAATTAGGTGACCTAGGGCCTGTATAAAAATTTCAATTTTGTGTTTTTTGACTCTTTTTTTTTTTCCGCTTCAAACTCTCAACATCTTAACCCGGTTTTGAACATTTTTGCAATTGGAAGTATGCATCTAGGACTAAAGGTTGCAAAAATAGAGGTCTTGCAGTTTAAAACGGAGCACCCTGTACATCTTATAATAATTATGAGAAATAAAGGCAGAGTGAAAGATAAACTTTAATGTGCTTATTCCTCCTAAAATTCTTCAGGTTGCGATTTGGAAATGTACCCAATTTAGTCTTCTAATTTGCAAGAGGAACACATTGTATTTGCCAATTACCAATAAAATACTTACTGAAGATGGTATTAAATAAATTTTAAACTTCTAAATGCACAAATCTGATGGAAAACAAAATAATATTTCTTTTAATTTTTTTGGCATTCGCAAATGTAAGTCTTATTTTCTTTAGTTTAATGTGCTTGAAATTGCCTACTTCTTTTAATTCTGTTTGAATTAAATTTTACTATTAAGGGAGAGTGGGGCTTGAGTTCCGTTTCTCAAACAAGGTCAAAACTTGTTATGTAAACTTAGTTCCAGAATTATTATTCCGAAACTAAACTAGAGTATGGATATGCCCCTTTGATGTTTATTGTTTTTTGAGTCGCACTACTTCAGATTTTTCATAATTAATTTTTTAGTACGTAAAACCAAAATGAAACAACTTGTCTCACCTCGGGGCAAGTTGCTCCGATATTAACCAGACGATTACTAACGATGATCATTTTAAGAAATGTTTCAAGACAAGTAACATGTTAAAGGTTAACTTGCGATTTTTTTTTAAATGTAAGCAAATGTTTATTTCAAGACTAATGAACAATATCGTTCAAATAATCAGTTGTTTCTCTTAAACTTACAACAAATTAAACTTATTTCACGTTCTAGCATTGACAAATTGTATTTAAAAGTTCAGTTATTACCCTTGAAGTACAAATACACATATTTAGGAACAGTTAAAATCCATACTAACGTTATAATATATAACCGCAGTGAAATACATGGAGTAGAGAGTAATATAGTAAAATTACATATGATAACTGACAACTCAGTAGCTAATATGCTATGATAACAAGTTCAGTCTGAAATCATAACAGAAAAAAATCCTTGACTGTAAATGATACGATATTTTGCAAACGATCCATAAAAGAAGTTAATGTAAATCATTACAATAAATTAACGATTATCCGGAGGCGAATATTGTTATCGCAGATCTGCTCAAGTTTCCTAGGTCTCCGAAAGCTGACTAGTTGAATCCCGATTTTCACATCTTAGTAGGGGGGGGGGGGGGCATACTAGATTCCGGTGGGAAACATTTATCCATCTGCCGTGTAGACTTCCAAAAGGTGGGAGGCAAATTGATGGAAAGGCAACCGTATCGTATAGTGCAGCGGTTCCCAACCTTTTTCTCTTTGCGTATCCCTTGGAACAGGCAAAAAAGTTCGCGAACCCCCTGATGTTGAAATTAGTAACATGTAAGAAACAATAAAAAAACAACATGTTTGCTTTCCATTTTTTGCAGCATTTGACTGCAGTAAACAAAAATATAATTGTAAAATATCATTAAGTGCAAACATTAATAAAAAGTTAAAACTACATCTACAAGAAAAATTATAAACAAGAAGTTTTATAAACCAGCTATTTTTTTAAGCATACTTTAAATTGGGGAAAAAATCCTTAATGCGATATTTGTGGCTGTTTTACGGAACAAAGAAACTGAAAGTTTGGTTCAATGTCTGACAGTTTGAGTCTTAAATCAGGCTCTGCATTCAATCTGCTTCGATATTTATCTTTGAGATAAGTATAGGAGGAAAATCCTTTCTCGCACAGATATGTTGTATAAAATGGTAATAAAATTCGAATTGATTTTTTGGACAAAACGGTATAGTCATTTCTTACACTGAGCCTGAAGTCAATTAACGAGAGCTCTTTAAAGGTAGTTTTCAATGAATTATCACAGGATAACTCGATGAGCATTTCCTTTTCAGGTAATGTCAGGGTGTTCTCTAAGCATGGTTTTCCTTCAAAAGGATTGTGTATCCAGTTGTTTGAGAGAGGGACGTTATGCCTATTAGGAAAATACTCGTCAAAAGTTAGTTCAAGATGTTGCAGATGTTCACATACATTTCTTTTAACGCTTTCATCAAGTTTCATTGAGTTTTCTGATAAAAAACTACTAAGAGAAGTGAAACAAGAAAACTCACCCATTTCCCGGCATTGGATCCAGAAATTCAATTTTTTTACCATAGCTTCAATTTTATCATATACAACGAACAAGCTAATGCTTGTCTATGAATGCAGCAATGAGTCCATTCAATTTTCTCGGTGATCTTCTTTACTCGCACCACAAAGCCAACAAATTTTCCTGTTATTGATTTTGCACCATCCGTGCACACACCCCACACACGAAGACCAATCTATTCCATTTTCTTCAAAGTAACTGTTGACCAGTTCGAAAATTGCTTCTCCAGTTGTGTTGGTTTTCAAAGGTTTTGCAAATAGTACATCTTCTTTAATTGTATCGTTAAAAATATACCTAACATAGACAAGTAATATTGCAGCGTTTGCTACATCAGTCGACTCATCAAGCTGGATCGCAAAATTATTCTCTTTTATTCTATTCACAAGTTCTTTCTCCACATTACTTGCCAAATCAGTAATTCTGCGTGATACTGTGTTGTTTGACAGCGGAACCAGGGTGCTTATTCCAAGCTCGAAATTCACCTTGCGAGATTAGTTCTGATCGTCTCACTAGATGGCGCTTTAAGGAAAATCGCAGTCTCGCAGTATAAATCTCGCAAGTTCGTATTCTAAGCTCCAAAAGAAGGGGAAAAAGTGACTTTTCGCGCCTTTACTTGCGAGCGAAATCTCGACTGCCCCGAAGTAGGTGAGATAATGCGATTTTTGTGATACAATTATGGGAGTTTGTTTTTCTGAAAGGTATTGGATCGAGGAAAACGAATTTGGATGATGCCAATTTTGGAAATGGTTCAGGAAGGGGGAGGGGGGTTAAAACTGCCCCGGGGGGGGGCAAGTGGTTTTCTATACAATTTGTGATACAATTGCGGGAGTAAGTTTTCTGACAGGTATTTATTGGCAGGAGGATAACAAATAAGGAATTAGGATTTTGCCGGCGCCGAAAATGGTGCAGGGGGCAAGGGGGGTCGTAACTGTACAGGGGGAGTGGTTTTCCGTTCCATTTTCGTGCCGCAAAAACGGGAGTTAGTTTTCCGCTTGCCAATACATTTCAGAAAAACTAATTTGAATGTTGCGAACACCGAACATGGTGCGGGGGGGGGGGGGCTGCAAATGGTTTTTAGTGGATTTTTTTTGATAAAATTACGGGAGTTGGTTTTTCTGAAAGGTATTGGCACGAGGAAAACGAATTAGGATATTGCCAACCCTGAAAATGGTGCAGGGAAAAGGGGGGGGGGGTCATATAATTGCACTGAGGGGCAAGTGGTTTTCCGTTCAATTTTTGTGAAATGGGAGTTTTGCAAAAACATTTTGAAGGGAAGAAGGGGTGGGGTGGGGGGGGCAAAGTGATTTTCGGTGAAATTTTCGTAATAAAACTACGGGAATTGGTTTTTCTAAAAGGTATGGTATTGGTACGAAGAAAACGAATTAGGATGGGGCCAACCCAAAAAATGGTGCAGGGGGGTAGAGGGGGGGGGAGAGTTATAACTGCAAACATAAAATAGGTATATATGCAACATTTCTCGCTTTACAACAAGTTTTCAATGTTTAAAAGACTTAAACCCACTTTCACAACATTATAATACACAAATATCCGAATTAAATTGCAGACACGTGTTTTGGAGACATTAAGAGCTCCTTTTTTTTCAATGCAAAAGATGTCAGTTTATGAATAAAAATGCATTCTCGGCTAAGGTTGTTTATTTCCCTGGATTTCATTTTCTTTTAACCAAATCCATCACTTAGGAAATACGTTGGGCGGGGGGGGGGGGGGGGGATCGGGGACTTCCATTTTCAAGAAATAATGCATTTGAAAAAATTAAGGAGCGATGAATTTTCTACTCCCCTTTATTGGTTTTGACCGCTTGACGGCCTGCACAAATGCGTCTAGGGCAAATTATATAAAAAGCGTTCATAATTTTTATTTGTCTTTTGTACATTATCCCACTTAAAATTTAGTTGTTTCACAAAAGTACTATTTGTTTCTGAAAATTGTATGAATTTCAAGTTTACACAGAATATACAATCCCCCTTTTTTTTGCGTTTAAGGGGGGGGGGGCGGTGACATCACAAATTACCGCCCCGTCTGTCACCCATGCTAGGTACACCACTGACGAATGTAATTTTTTTTCTGTCTTCTTTTGCTGTAAAATCCTCCTCCCCCTTTTTCCCCCTAAATTCTTTATTTGTTACCTACTGTCATTATTCAATTTCAATTAAATTTAATTTGTAAGAATTTTTTTTTTCTTTATTGAAATTTGATATTGATTAACTAATTACAAAAAAGTACAAAGCCTGGTAATTTCTGGGAAATTGTTTCCAAAATTTGATTTTCCATTTCGCCCCGATTGCTCCTTTTTTCATTTCTTCTTCAATTTAGAATCTTTCCTTTGGGTTGAACGTTTAAAGTTCTTTATCAGCTGAAGTGAAACGATGATTAAAAAATATTACTCCCTTTACGAATATTTTTCAATATACATTTACAGAAGCAGAGTATTTATTCATTTTAAACTGCTCTTATAACCAAGATTGCTGTTTTGACTTTTTAATCTTGAAGATAAAGATGAAATTATGTAATCATAGTTACAAGTTGCTTGTTTTGAAAAGGAAATCTAAAAAAGTACTGTTTTGAAGATATCTTAAGATTGGGTCTTGGAAAACAATACCTAGAAAAAATGGATAAATAAATAAGGAATAATGAAGAAATAAAACTTTTTATTTAAGCATATGCTTATTAAATTATAATTTTAAAGAAAAAGAGAAAAAAACTGGAATATGTCTTTGATACTGAGATTGTTGCTATAATTACAAGTTACAACTGAGCGGGGGGAAAGGTTGGTTTTTACATTACCAATCCTAATATGAAAGATTGTATACTCTGTTATGATTGCTCTCATCCCCAAAAGCTCAAATAGCCCAACAAACCTTTTACATGTTGCAGGGGTGCCCCTCCCCCCAAATATCGCAAAGACTCCCCCCTACAAAAGCAAGAGCCCCCCCCCAATAAACAAACACCCCTCAAAACACCACCACCATCCCCTAAAAATTTCAATAGCGCAGTCAGCGCCATAACCTAGCCCCCCCCCTCCCCCTGCATTTTAGTGTTTTACATTCAATTTGAATTAGCAGATTTTTCCATCAAGACTTTTGGATGCAGCTAAACCTTTCGCATTCGACACGAAACACGACAACAACATAATATACAATCCCCGATTACGGACTATTAATATTTCTTTGTCTGCATTTATGACAGTTAGGATTTTTTTTTTTTTTGATATCATGATTTTTCCTAAAGTTATTATTATTATCATTATTTTGATTAGTTTCTCGGGAAAAATATATTTCATACAAGACGTTCTTACTATTATAGACGGTTTTATATTATAAATCAACAAAATGTACGGTTATTTTTTCTCTCATATATGTATTGGCTTTTTTCCCCTCTCCAATTTTTGTTTTAGACACTGTAATACTGAAATACTCGTATGCATAAAATATGACTTACCTTTAGCCCTCGGCTCATTTTTCCTTTGTGTACTATTTTGTAAAATTTTCGGTGAATTTATTTTTATGAATTCTGGATTTGCTTCTAGAAAATCTAAAATTATTTCGATGTGATTCTTTGCAACGTAAAACGTATTCTTTGAAGTATGGGCGGGGCCATCGCGAAGTCAGTCGGTTTCCCTCTTTCTACCGGGCCTGCTTCAAGCGAGCGAATTCCTGGGATGAGTCATCCAAGTGATCCCATGGTCCCCAACCCTACGGCCAGCGGCTATCGACAGAACGGCGTTTGCTTACAAAGAGCATTTAGTTCGAGTCGAGTTTGCTGTCCGTTACAGACATGCAGACTTGGAAGAGAATTAGAAAATTCAAAATTCTAACAGGAGATAATGCCTTAAAAATTGAGTAAGTAATATTTTTCTTTTTATAGTATTATTTAATTTATTTATTCTATATTTCGTAAAAAACGTGTGAGGGTATCTGCCTGTTAATAAAAGAGCAATTTAAGTTTAGTCTGAATCACAAAAAAGTGACTACATTTACATGTACTAAAAATCGTTCAGAATTCTGATTATTATCATTTGTTAATCAAATGAATGTTGTGATTTAGTTAAGTTTTAAATTCAGGGACGAAATTCTAATGTGAAGAATTTTGATGAATTAATATTTGGCAGATTATTTTCCTTCACAAACTGCAGATATAGTCATGATAAAATTAAAGATGATGAAATGTCAGTTTTAGTTTATATTTCCGGTTATGTAGGGTATAAATTATCACATAAGATACAGTGTTCAGAATGCATTTCTATGTTTGTGTCTGATAAAACATTAGAATTGGAGAATTCAGATGTTTATCAACTTCTACTACTGACTGACAGAGGTAAACTTAAATTCCCCCAAAAATTGTTAATAGATGTGACTGTATACACTTTTCAAATATTTAGGAAACTTATAAGTAAAGATCACGAGAAATCATTTTTAAACTTTAACGACCAAAGAAGTTTATTAGTGCAGCTTTCAATAGAAAAAATGGAAATTCTGCGGATGGATTTCTTAGTTAAATGTACCTGTGGAACATCTGTCTTAAATCATATTGAATATTGTTTATCAGGACTATCTAATATATTTCTTAATGATTATACAAAAACAAAAAATGATTGCCATTCTAATAGCAATAAAAGAAAGTTATGTACTTTGACCAACTACCAAGCATAATTAAAATGAAAGGCAAATTTTCGTTGACAGGAAAGAAAGTTAACAATAAAAATTGACAGTTCTAAAGGTTAATATGTTTGAAAATGTAAGATTTAGGTCATTTTTAAAGATGAGTCTAATTGAATTTATTTCAACTAATTTTATGCGGAAAGATTTTAAAAAAGGTACCTGTGTGACACGATGTGTAAATAGTATACATTAAAGCACAAGTATGTTTAAATAGACCTTTTCAGTTTCAATAGTTTTAAAGTACTGTGTTGAATGTACGAAATCGAAGGGGGTGATTTTGAAATATATTCATAAAAATAAAGTCCTAATAGATATCAAATATTTTAAACTGATCAAAATGCGTTTTCTAATTTTTCTGAGTTTACTATGAAATATGAACATATACAATGGTTATATATTTATTAAATATATAATCATAATAAGCCAACAGGTTTACACAGCATAATTTTTCCAACAATGTACTGTGTATCGCAAATAATTTCATCCAAGTGTTTGCTATTAAAAACTTAAAAGTACTTTAAAGACAAAAATACGAATTTCATTCTTAACAACTTTCAAGTATCATAGTGACTGTCTCAAGTGTCATATTAAGGATTTGAATTGGTTAATTAGAAACCTCATGTGATTACATTTCTAATTTCTCATGAATTTTTTTTTTCCATAAAATAGTTAAAGAGTGGCAGTTATATCTCAGATTTCATATGAAACTTGGCTGGAATTCACATAAACAACCATTATTGCAATTAATAAATGTGTTGGGGAATTATGTTCAAACTCCTCTGAACTTACATTTTTACGATCATTGTTATTGTTTTTTAATATTCAAATTTTTGAAAACTTGAGAACACAAACCTTTAGTTTGTAGCTTATGGGTACATTAGTAACTTTTGTGCTTATTAGTTTTGTCACATCGTTAGTAACAGATTATCACTGAATTTGTTCAATTTTAAAGCTGTTTTATGCTATTTTTCATGTTTGTAAATAAAGTGTGTACTCTCGAAATGTGTTATGTATTATTGAAAAAAAAATTTCTCACTGAATTTTACTCTATTCTTGAACGTTCTGGTTGAAATTTTCAGATTATTTCGACCAAATAAGATTAACATAATCATAAGCAAAAAGACGAAATTTTGTAAAATCAGGATCTTACTTCTAAAATGTTAATAAATTTTAAAAGGTCTGAGAATTTTCGAAGTTGGTCATTTTAAACACCAAATTTAAACTGATCAACTACCAAAAGATTTATTTTCAGATTATTGTATCTCACAAATTTCAAAAATGTAATGAATAATCTGTTTTCTTTATTTAAGTTTTGACGGCAGTAATCTGAACTTACAGCATTTTTGTCGCACTCAATTAAAATTTAAAAGAATAATTACAATTCAAAACATAAAAAGTACATATGTTAAATACTTAAATGTATGATAATCAAAAATACCATTGCACTATTTATATTGCTTTCTGATCTTTTTTTCAATGAAATATGTATGAGAACTATTGTTTGCTGTGTATATGTCAAAATCAACTGAAGATACTAAAGTTTTAAGACTTTCGTGCTCCATATCGAATTGTAAGTTTGAAGAGAAGGGATGAAGCGCTTAAAAGTATGGGATCACGTGGATTGCGCAATTAAATCTTGAAGCAGGCCCGGTAGAAAGAGGGAAACCGACTGCCTTCACGATGGCCCCGGTATGGGCCATTAGCGTGCCAATCGTCAAAATTCGCGCCTTATCTTGCACGGATGGAGCAAAACAAAAAGTATCTGCGCCTAAAGACCATTGGTTGGAAGAAATCACGTGCCTCCTCCCCTCCCCCCGCGCCGCGAAAACCGGCGAAAAACTCTTCCTCCCCCATCGCGGCTGGAACTTGGACTCGTCGCCACATCGCAGTAAGAATTTTTTTCCCTCAGAATTCCACTTTGCGAGATTTCTCGTCACGTGATCGGCTCTGACGTAACGTTTCGAACTCGGAAGTAGAAAATGCTTGGAATGACCTCCCAGGTCAATTTTTTTTGCTGACTTTTCTCCCAGCATACACTTAGCAATATCTTTAGCACACGGTCCAATTAAATTATGTGGCTGTCCAGATCTTGCAATTCTATAACTGACTCGATATGAAGCTTCAAGGGCCATTTTACTATCTTCGTTGGATTCTAACAGGAACGTAGATATGCTACACTTTTTATTATATTCCAATTTTCTTTTAAAATATTCGATAGGTTTGTCTTTGTGTGTCGGATGCTTTGTTTCGAGGTGTCTTCTCAGAAGTGACGGTTTCAAACTGCTGTTCGCTAGAACTTCGTTGCAGAGAAGACAAAGCGGTCTAGGTTCAGACTCTTCTCCAGTAAAATAAAAGCCCATTTGTAAATGTCACTGTCATATTTCCGCTTTTTTCCTTTTTTCTCCCCTACTTCACTTTTCTGTTTAAACGGGGGAGGTGGCAGTTCATTACAGCTATCTATTTCAATATCCTGTGTTGATTCGAAAGTTACTGCTGATGTTGAGGGTTGATCGATTGACTGCTTGTCCATTTGTCGCTCAACCAAACTACCAGTTTTCAACCATCGATCCATACCAGCAGAAAGTTATTAAATCATAAAAATTACCAACACGATTATAACTTCACAAGCAGAGTAGCAAGTTCACGTAGCAAAACCAATTGCAAACAAAATCACTTGTTTTCAAGCATCTCTAAAGTATCTCTAAATACGTCTGTTAACAACTATTTCCCCAGAACTATGAGCATGCTGATGTTCTATATTTTTGAAAACGAACAGATGGGTAAAATCCAGTAATAAATTTTATGTTTGGAGCCTTTTGCTGTCATGTCTGCTATTCGATGACTGAATTCGACGGAAATTCCCGAGTTGTATTTCAACCAGATTAGAAATAATACCCCTATGATGCATTGTTTGAGAATTCTTTATTTTTTTCGACATATGTATATTATGTATATTGTTTGATTGACTCCACACGATGGCGCCTTTTTAAGGTCATCGTGATCCCCGCCACAGCTTAATACAACGTTTCTGCATAACGCCTCACAATAAAGAAGGAAGGATATCTCTTTTTGTTGTCTATCGAAAAAAAAAAGAGAAAATTTCTTTTTAACCAAGATTATAAAACCGCTGAAAGATATTTTTTTTTTTTTTGAGCTTAATACAAGAGTCTGGCGCGTTTTCAAATTAAAAAAAAATTTAGTAACTATGTGTGCAAACTGAATATTTTATAATTTTTTACCAAACTAGGAAAAATCCGCCATTGCACCGAAATTTTCGCAAACCCCCTTCCTGTTTGTTAGCATAAAATATTATTTTATTTTATTTTTTATTCTCGGTCCACAGCCGATAATTTAAAGAAAATAATTTAAAGTTAAGTGTACCTACTTTAAGCCCAGTCTGGTAAAAGTAGAACCTGTCAACTAGTTGGTGCTAACACTTCAATCGACGATTCCCCCACGCCATAATTAATGGCGACTGTTTACTGAAACCATCGGAGATTGCATGTCTCGATGTGTCGATTCAGAAAAGTTGAGTTGTCACCTGATCGACTCGAATTAATTCCACTCGTTGACCGCACGTGCTATGGAGAGGAGTACGAATATTCGCGGCAGTGGAATATGCAAATGAGTGATGGTCGAAGTAGAAGTTAGTGTGGTGACGTCATCGAGGCATGGAATCTCATTGGTTGATAAAACATATATATTGTGGCGAGTGGCAGCAAGCGATGGCTCTCGTCTTCTCTTCTCTCAACGATCCCCAGTTGTTGTGTTTGATCGTGAAGCCTAGTCCGGCTCACGTGTGGGGGGGGGGGGGTTTTCCCCGCGATGCTAGCGGGGGTTTTTTTGGTATGTGATATTTAATCTTCCAAGTCCTGGAATTAGTGAGTCCAGGTGAAGAACCAGTTGTGTTGTGTCCGGCCAATTAAAATGTCGGGGAAGTGTGTTCCACGTGTCTACCTGTGATGCTCACCGATCTACGAATTGTGTAATGTTGCCTGTTCAGTATGGACATTCCTGAAGTGAGATTCGGCGGACCTTTAGTGAGTCTTCAAGCTGATCCTTCGGAGTGGCAAGCGATTGCATCGACATTTTGGTGACATTTTTCTTTATTTTCTGGAACCACTTTTGTTATGATATTTTGGGGGTGTATTTTATGGGGATGTTATTCTAGTCATATTGAATAAATGTATTTTTCTGAAACATGTTTTTTGCTTGTCTCCAACTTGACATTACACGGCCAGTTAATGTTGGCTTAGTTTAAATATCTTAACTTCTGGATTTTAAACTTAACTTTAATTTATGCCAACACTGCACCTCGCGAACCCCTGGGGGTTCGCGAACCACCGGTTGGGAACCTCTGGTATAGTGGGTACAATGAACCCAAGCCGGAGTCATGCAACCACGATAATCGCAAGATCTCCTTAGCAATAAATTTAAAAAAAAAAAACTCTAGGTGTGACAATCAAGCGGCTTGGAAATTCAGACTTAAAGAGCAACATTTTACAGATAATGCACTGTTAAACACTTTAAAAAAGTTGGCACTCTTAAATTACGTATTTCAAGTGTATCACCCCATGTGATTTCGCCTTGCAGGCACGGAGTAATCCATGCACGAGAAATCCACACAATTGTTTAGAAGAGTAAATTAAAATGTTTATTTCCGCCAAGTTCAAAGAACGTCACAAATATTGTCCCACATGCCGTGCGAAGTCCGGTCGGCAAGCACTGGGGCCAGACATCGCCGCACAGTTGGCGAAATCACCGATTTAGGTGGACAAAAGTCATGTTAAAAATTAATGATACATGTTTCGAATATTATTACTGATCAGTGCTGTAAGGCAGAAATTTATATAATAAAATTACGATTCCTCGTTATGATATCTCGGTAATATACTCGTCCATCTTATGATAATTTTGCTGGCGAAAATGACCTTAAAATTGGAATAGAAAAGGAACAAAATCGAATTTTTGAAAAATCGCTTTGAGGTGCACACCCCCATGCTACGAACTAATTCCGTACGAAATTTCATGAAAATCGGACGAACGGTCTCGGCGCTATGCGCGTCACAGAGATCCGGACAGAAAGAGATCCAGACAGAGAGACTGTCAGCTTTACTATTAGTAAAGATAAAGACTAAATTCCTTTAGTTTTTAGCTCGAGAATAAGCCATACATTTTCGTGAAATTTACCATTTTCGTACATCGCAATATTTCTCCTTTTATAGTCAAATAAGTTTTATTCGGAAATGCAAATCTATTTTATTGCATTAACAACCGAGCATCCACCACAAGGAGCTGCACTTCATGCTCCATTCTTCCCTTCCCGTCCCCCAACTAAGAAGAAGTCATTACAGGACTTTCACTTTCCATACCATTTTAAAAACGAATTTTAATGTTTCGACCTGGGATTGAAGTTGGACTCATGGTTCAATTTAGATAGCGAGAAATAGTAGATAGAGTTTAGATATAAATTTTCAAACACCCCTTTAATTTCAACAGAAAAGAGGAGAATTTCAATTTACCAAAAACATGGCACCCTGCCCTTAGATCTGCTCACCACAAGTCTAAAACATACTGTGGTTCATTTCAATCAGAAACCGGTAGCCACCACGGCTTGTGAATCCCATCCAATCAAGTACCAGGATCACCCAGCGGCTTGAATCTCATCCAATCATTAACCTTATTCCACCAGCGACTTGAGAACGCCTCCCAATCAGGACCAGCAGCAGTTTGCTTAAATACCGGAGCCACTGAAGCCAGGAATCAGTCTCACCAAACTCAAACCACTGATGATGGCTGCAGCAAAGCAAGTCGAAACTTCTGGAATTTCTACTCCAATCAGACCACGGCCGATAAGCCTGGAAATGTTATCTCCTCATTTTGACGCCGGCCGTAAAAGCCTTAAACAATATATAAACTACTTTGAGAAGAAAGAAGTTAATGGGTCGATACGTCTCATGTCAGAGATTCTGAAAACGAAAAAAAGAAACTTTTTTTTTCTAAAAGTGGATGTTTTTCGTTTTGAAAGTAAACTCCTCACGTACAGTCGGACCTCCGTATATCTAAGTAGCAAATTTCCGAAAAAAAATATCGATATATAGAAATTTCGATATATAGAAACTATCTTATTTTATCGTACAAATCTCCTAAAACCTTTAGAATTAAAGCTAATTTTCGTGTATAAAACTCAATTTCTAATTTATACGAGCATTGGATTAAATGAAAGTTGAAAAATAAAAAAATAACAGAAATTACATTTTTGCGCCGTCAAAAATCTTCATCATTCGGCTATTAACTTGATTCGCAACATTAGGGGGGTTGCGTTTTGACAGTGTAATCAAGAGAAAAGTAAAAAATCAATCTACTTAACTTGAATGATTTTTACTGAAGCTAAAAAGACTGGGAATGATAATCAACAGACAAAAGGGGTAACTTGAAACTGATTTTACAGTGTTACTGGTTTCACCTTAGATTTGAAATAAACTTGAGGGAAGTTAAAGAACTCCAGAACGGAACAACGACCTATCTACACACCCCTCAACCTCAGATTCTTTATGAGTTTCGTAACAACCTTTAGAACAAAATTTTCTCCCCCCTAATTTTCATTAGACAAACAGTCTGAAGTGGAAAAAAAAAATCTACGAATGTCTCGAAAAAATTCTCGATATATAGAGATTTTTCGATATATAGAAACAATTGTTTTACGTAATGAACACAGAAATTTGCTGTGATTTCGATACATGGAAAATTTTGGTATGTGGAAGTTCGATATATGGAAGTTCGACTGTAATTGGCGATTCAGCTGGTCAATGAAGTAATCATTTTCTGTATCTGCTGACACAGCTTCTGATTCTGTACTAAAAACAATCCTTACCTGTGGACTTAATTTACTTAGTAGCACGGAACAAATTCCGTCCTATGTATAAAAATAATAGTTTAAAAAACTAAAAGAGTACAATTTGGTAGCAAAATGAAGTAAAAAGTTAAAAATAACATGTGGATGGCAAGTATATAAAGTAATTGACCAAACCCCTAATTTTACTGTAATAGAAAAAAAAAAGGGTGGCGGGCTGCCTATTTACATTTTTCATGGGTAACAAGTGGACCCACAAACATACAAGTTAAGCTAATAATAGCGTGTTAATTAGAATAAACCGATAACTTATTGCTGATAAACTAATTTGATTATAGAATATTGCATCATCATTGGGTCTGAGGTTGCATTCCAAGTTTTAAAATAATCCGATCACAAAAAGTGGGCGAAAATTGAGTTGAAAGATTATAAATTTAATTTCGGAGTAGACGGGATTGGAACGCACGCCCAAAGATTCCCGGAAGTGGACGTCAGCGAAGACCCGCGCCTTAGACCGTTCATAAAGTGGTGGAATGTACTAACAGTAATCAGCCACCAGCTCTTAGTCCAAAGGAGAGTCACTCACAAACATACAAGTGAAGCTAATAAAAGCGTGTTTTATTTTTCAAAAATAATATTGGTTTACTTTTGATTTAGCAAGTAAGTTTTCACCAAGGAATTTGCGGTTTTGATACCTTTCGAGCTGATTGCTCAATTTATTAGTCCTACAAAAATGAGACCATGCTAAATGGGCTTCTTTGAAAACTCTGAATGCGTTGGTATAGGGTAAGTATGAGAAAAATGAAACATAGGGCAAATGGCAAAGAAACTTACCATATTTGGTGGTGATTTCTGAAACTAGACTATTGATCAGAGAAGAATAAGTAACATAAAGAAAACGTTCTAACAGTTCCTCCAACTTCCAAACTTCTAGTGTAGCCATCATCATGGTTTGAAAACGACACTGAAAAAGAAATTGTTTTTTTGAAATCAAATGATCTTATGTTTTGCTCAAATGTAAAGTAACTGGTTTCAATTAGTTTTAATATATTGAGCAGATGATAACAAAACACATTTAATTATGAATTTCACCTTCCCATATATTTTCAATGAGCCATTTAGGTGTTTCCATTTACTCTCATACATGCTGTACTCTAAAGTAAATGGAAACAACTTAGTTTTTCATTTTACATTTTTTTGAAAGATTTAAATTGTGATGTGAATTACACTTGTGTGTATTTTACATGTTTTGTAAATATATTAGCTTTTTGCAAGATTTTTCTTTTAAAAGGATTTTGGATTATATTTGGGTTGAACTATGGGCAGCAGATTGAGTATGATTAGTGCAGGACTTTATATACATTTCTTAACTGATTGTATATATTGCGGTTATTAATCACATCAACCTCAAGGGGAAAGAAACCCTTGTTTCCATGGGGTTAATGTAAACCGATTCCATTCGCTAACAAACCGGTTTAAGGTCTAATTTTTCATTCGGAGCTACTGTCGGAGTTGGACACAATGCACAAAATTTTATGTCTCAATTTATCCAAAAGAAAGGGAAGAAGTTACAGTTGAAACAATGAACTTCGGTTTCCGATTCTAGTGTTCAGTTCTGATAAGTTGAGCTATGACCCTGACAATGTTTACTTCTTTCAGGGAGTAAGAGGGAATTTTAATTGGCACCGAGTTGAGATGTGTCACTTTCGTTGTGATTTTGCAAAAGTACTCCGACTCCAATCCGTTCCAGTGCCATGTTCCATTTACACTGAACTCCCCTAAAAGAGTTAAAAGCAATAGGAGAGAGAGATTGTCTAGGTCATAGCCAACGTATCACAGCAACACTATACCCCAACGGATCCCATTCAATCGCTATGCCATTACACATTTCTACAGAAGCAATACTTGGATCAATTGACCCAAATAAAGGCTAATGGAAAAACTGTCGAGATAAAAAATTGATTTATGAAGTAAGAATCAGCCGTTGGTATTATTTTTACATTTAGTACGGCTCTTTATCAATTTAGAATTCCTTTATTTTTTTAATATCTTTTCTTTTCAGTTAATACATGAACAGTATTAAATTCTAAGTTTAAATTTCATAAGAAAAAAATTTCTTAACTGCACAGGAGTTGACAACTATGAAAATGAACAAGATAAATTCAACTGCGCATCATTTATTTTCGGAGACATTTAATGAGATCTACTAGTAACTTAGGATGAGCACACTGAAGTTTCAACTTTTTGGTTCATACATCATTTAATCAGTTTTGTCTTTGTTATTTTAAAAATTTGTGTCATTGACTAAGATTTTTTTTTATCCGATCCATAAAAAAATATAAAGCTTTAATTGAAAAATAAATCATATATTCAACGCATAAGGGAAGAGTGACAATGAATGGGATATGAGGTTGAATGGGCAACTACTTGTTTCCCTAAATATACGTCGAAAAGATGGTAGCAACCTATAACGGTAGTGATTCAAGTAATCTGTCAAAATTATTGTCCATCTGGAATTGAGCCATATTTTTATAAAAGTACAGTTAACAAGAATCTGCTTGAAAAGAAAATTTTCATTTTCTTTCTCAATAAGTTAGTAATTATAAAGTATTCATTATTCTTCAGTTATGCGTTTCAGACGCGGTTCGAGTGTTCCACGGTTCCCAACGTGGGTGCGGTGGAACCCTGATCTGCTGTAGAAATCGACCGTCGATTGGTACCGCGAAGAGTCGTCCATGGTGTCAAATCTTGGTTCTGATTTTATTTTTAAATCTTTTGTTTTCGATAAAAACAAAGTTTAGTAGTTCTTTGAGAATGTTTGAGTCATTATTTAAGTCATTGGTACCAAACAACTTACAGAAGTGATTTTTTATAAGCAGTAACTTATGCAGAAAAAATTAGTTATAGTAGCAATTCCACTTTTAACTTCGGGTTTTTGTGTAGGTTACTCAGCTCAAGTGTAGTTATCTAATTTTGTCCTATCACGTGTTTTGAATCATTAGTATAAAAATCTGTAATTGATTTTAAAGTATTAGATTATAATCCTTTTATTTTCTGAAAATTGCTATACAACAAATTGATTTCATTCTTAATTGTAGATTATTAACCAAAATAATCTGTAGTTCGAATCAGGAAACCACACGATAGGGTAATGAAAAAATCTAAATTAGTAACAATCAAAAGCGGCATAGTAAAACATGTTTCTGAACAGATTAATTGTCCTGATACCAATGTTATCAGACTGAGGTCTTTGTCTGACGAAAGTTTCGAAAAAAAAAGGTGCACATACATTACCCTAGTTGGAGATGAAAATGTTACTTTCTAACTTTGATTGTTTTTGGTGCACTTCTAGTGTGCTGAGATCAAATTCAAAGCATGAAAGTTTCCATTACGTACCATTTATTTTTTAAAGGGTACAATAAGGCCATTTTGATACAAAAAAGAGAGAGACAGAAAGCGTATTTTGAAGTTGAATTTGACTAGCAATTAATATATATTTCTAAGTTACTACATAATAAAGCAACATATGACGAGGGAGATTTTGATTAATTTTCATGAGCAAATGAGCCGTTGACAGCAACTATTCGCGTACGTCTGAAAATAAAAAATAGTTTCATTGCGGTGTCCTTTATAACTCAACACTGGACTAACTGAAATAGAAAAACTAAATGATTTTATCGGTTAGTAACTTTTTTCAAGTATTCCGTCGTCCGTTTACTTTGATTTTTCATGTTTTCTCTTGGCGATTAAAATACCGGTTTCTCGTCAAGGAATTTAACAAACTGCTAATAATCGACTCACCTGCAGAAACTTATTCACTAATAAAATCAGCTAGATTTTCTACTTTTAGATGTTCCAATGATTACTTATGAGGGAAGCTTCAATTAAACTTTTTTTTTTTGTCTTGAGACTTCTGCGGAGAGTCAATGTCAACGGCTCATTTCTTCATAAAAATGAATGTCTCACAGATTAATCTTAAAACTTTACTTTATTATAACTATAGAAATAAATATTAGGTTAGCACAATTATCGATAGATTTTGCATTATCACAAGGTTTAAATGAACTTAAGAAGAGGATACAAAATATCTTCACGCATTGATGGAAAAATAATTTTGATCAATTTCCCAGTAATCATTTACTATTGATGCATCTGTTACTTAAATTAGTTATTTTTTAACTTCCTGTAAAACTTTCTCATTGGATTTAATTCTTCCACTCAATTTTCTAACTTCATTAACTTCCAACAGATGTTTTTTTTAATGATAGGTTACTACAATTTTTACGTTAAAGAATTTTTTATCCCATTACGGACGTAGCATTTTCCCCATCAGTAACGGATGTACGTGAGGTATCCCACTTAACATGGTCTGTATGCCTCAAACTGTAGTTGACATACTCTGTGCATGTCTGATAAATGCAAATGCTGACTTTGTTTTAAATGCAATATTCTAAAATTGCACCCCCGAGAAATCACGAGACGTTGTAGAGAAGTTAAAGTGCGACATTCGAAATGATGAATGCCTGACTAATACTTGTCCTAGCATCTGCAGATTCACTCACTTTTCAGCGGGGTTTGTGAATCTGCTACGAAACTGCCTGAAGACTCTGGTGTTCCATACATCATTCTGTATGAAGTTAAAATCTATGAGAAAATTAAATGGTATCAATTGGAGAAAACTGAAGTTAACAATCGTATTAGCAAAGTACGGCACGAAGGCACATCAGAAAATGGCATTGTTGTCCCAAAAAGTTATTCCCGAAGTTCTTGTTCCACTTTTACCTTAAAGATAAACAAGGTGAGTACTCCACCAAGTCAAAAGATCAAATTGGAAAGGATTCCACAAGAGCTTTGGTTCAAACTTAGAGGTCTAGTCTCTGCCCATACGTAAATAGCATACGTTAATCGTGACGTCATCGCACGAGCACATCGTATCGGACGCTAGCAACTTACGCACTCACCGTACGTACGGTAACTGCGGTAGTCTCTGCCCAAAAATACCGGAAGTTCGTTAATACTCACTGGGATAACGAACGTACGGTAAGCATTAAACCACGCCTTTCTTCCTGTCTCTGTAAGCCAATGGAAAATTAGAATCGTTGACATGAGAACGCTCAGGAGACGAGGCTAGCCTCAGTTGTTTTGTTTTGATTCTCCTTTTGACGTCTGCTCTCAATCATAGAAAGATGGAAAAAAAATTTCTTGTTATTACTTACACCACTCGGGTACCCAAATCAGAAGAAAAGGGGCACAAAAGAAGAACCTTTTGACCTAAGAATCATAATGATAATAAAAAAAAGCATTTTTGTTGGAGTTTTTACCATTTTTTTTTTTTTTGGAGCATTCAGTAACAAATTCCTAAAATTTAAAATATCAACCAGCAAAGAAAACAAAGCAATGGAAGGTTCAAATTAAATTCATTTTTAATATTTCTTCATTGATCTGTCAATATGATAATGAAATTACAAAATATTCCTAATGTAGCGAAATATCATTCTTTGAAACATTATTTTGAATTGTTTTGTAAATTATCAAAATAGCTTTAACACTATAATATTTTTTAAGAATTTGGCTCAAAGTACTTTTGTGCCAACTCTCAAATAAAAAACAGGCATTTCTGGCACAATGGACATATTCACCGGGGGGGGGGGGCATTTGTCAATGAGTTTGAAAGTGTATACATCTTCTTCCGAGTACATTAAAAAAGAAAAATTACTGGTGTTGAGTTAATACTGCTATCATTTTAGAATTGCATTGCTTCCAAAATCTTGGGGGGAGGCGGGGGGCTAAAAGACCAGTCCCCAAACTGTCCAAATTATGGCCCTGCCCAGGAGGACACTGAACTTTAATCTTTGGGAGGAAAAAAAAGTCTTCAATTATTTGCCGAATGGAATGCCACAAATATTGTCGCTGAATGAGGATAATTTTACCTAATAAAACTCCTAATTTTGCTGAAGCGGCAAAAAAATTTATCGAATAAGGAAAATTTTGGGAGGTCACAACGACTTTGCATTGGGACTTTCCTGGGCCTGCCCTCCCCTTCCATGTTGAGATGGTGACACCCTTGTCTGGCTCTGATCTATAAATTTTAGGCCCCCCTGGCAAAAAATTAGCAGAGCCCCTAACTGGATACTGGAGTTCTAAGCCACTTAAAGCCGGGGGCCCATTTAGTATAGTGAGCCGCCCCGCGCTGCAGGTAAGTAGATCTGGAGCGGGGGCTAACTGAGCCCAGGCCCAATGAGTTTAGAAACAAATCTCTCTTTAAATATCCAGTGAATGAAATTTAATTTGTATTTATTAGGCTTTACATATGCAATTACGAAAAGAAAAATAATTGCTAAAATGTTTTTTCGTGAATTTCTTTCTATTCGTAGTTTGAAAATTAAAACATCATTCAGAACAATTTGCATAACAGATTATCTAATAGTCGATAATATTAATTTCTGTGACTGCCTGTCCCTAACCGCATCTCCTCTGAACTGGAAATGTCTGCCAAGTCAATACTGGTACTGTTGAATACATCACACTCTAGGATTCCCCGTACCTACCATTTTTGTTCTAAACTGTTGGATGGGGGCCTGAAGACAGCTGTTTTTTGATCCAGGTCAGAAGACGAGTAATCTCTGGTCTAGCACTCCCAGAGGTATTAATTCTTTGAAGGACTTTGACTGCGACATATTTAACTTGCCCCAGTCACCATTAACAAACATGGAAGATCTTTGACCGGCTGGCATCGGACCTTGGACCCTTTGGGTAAGCAGGGGTCCTCCCCCAAGAGCAAAAGCACCCCCCAAAAAATACCTCTCAATTTTCTCCCCCCCCTTCCCTTAGAAATTCTATTGGCGCAGTCTGTACCATGACCCCTTCCAGGTGGGCACCCCTGAGTTAAGAGTCTGACACCTTACGAATCCGGCCAACACACCCCACCTTTGGATACGGGTTGTTAATCTCTGTATTTATTGCACCCGGTCTCACCCCTCTAAACCTTGAGGGGCCAGATATCCAGTTATGTCTTGAGGATATCCAAGGATGTCATGATACCCTAAAAAGCATAAAATCTTTGAGGCGGATGGCAAACGGGATGGCGTGCAAAGCGAGCAGGGGAGTCGGGCCCCCTAGTCTAAACTATTTATTTCTGTGTCTATCTTCTCCGGATTGGCTGTGTCTACCTGTACCACTGGATACAGGGCAAATAGGGGAAGCCATTTCCACTCTTTAACGCCCCTCTAAACCTTTAGGGGCTTGAATTCCTGAGGATATTCTGGGATGTCTCGACACCCCTAAAACCATTAATAGTCACCTGCTGCAAGTGGCTTGGAGCGCCCACAGGTGGCAACCGGGGGTTGGCGAGCTAAACGAGCAGGGGGCAGAGCCTCTAACATTCCATTACAACTATACTGCAGTTTGTACAGAATATGTTTTAATATTCCTTTTTATAATAAAATGACAGCTTAAATAAAGAAATTTGTTTGAAATCAGCCGAAGGTATACAAATAAAGTGCATATTGAAGAAACAACAATGAACATTGATGTAAATGTTCATTTATTGGTTCCGCAACTGTGTAAAATTTTGTGATGTGTATTATGGGAATGATGATATGTATAGTGAAGAACAGGAATTCCAGATTCATCAATTGGGTGGTAAGGGAACCCTCTGAATTTTAGAAACAATCAAATTTGGCATTATTGTGTGTACGCAGTTTGTTTTCTTCCTATATAATCTATTGCGCACAAATCTTTAGACCCCCCCCCCCCACCCATGGAAAATTGTGAAATGAGACCCTACTGTAGCTTAAGGGGGTCCTACGGAAGAATACATGTGTACCTGAGCTTACAGCTATTATGTGCAAAGTCTATGATGGCTGCTGAGTGATGAATTTGCTGCTTTGAGTGTTCAACAAAAAGAAGCAGAAATATTGGAATGCATCAAAAGACAAGTATTTCAGGAGTCTTATACAATGTGTTGAATAGTTTAGATGCAAAGTTTGTCAAACTTTTTTTCTGACCAAAATGTTCAGATTAACCTCACAGCAATGAAACATTGCTTTCCGTCAGCAATATTACCAGCTCATTTGCTCGTTCATCATTATGGGATTACCAACTAATTTACCTCATCATTCGGCAAACACAACATCATTTTTAATTCCTGGTATTCATTTATATTTACTGATGGGAGTGAAGTAAAAGATCTTGCAGCTTGGCCCTAGAAACATTGTTGTTTATTTTATTTGTACAAATTAATATTATTCGACACGCAAATGGATCATATATCAAACCTATAAATAAATAAAATTCTCAACCTGACCGTCTCAAATTTCATGAAAGTTTCAGAAGCCCTACTCTCTGACATCTTAAATGTAACAGTAAAACCCCTCCAAACGGCCACCTCACTGATGTGAACAATATTTTATTCTCCGATTTCAAAGAAAATAACATTGTTAAATCTCTGTCCTGCGGACATCCCTCTATTGCCGACAAAAAAATTGTCCCATTAGTGTCTGTATTAGAAGGGTTTTACTGTATATAATTTTTAAAAAACTTTCATACATGATTAGTAATTAATTTCTGAAAGTTGTTAAAAAGCACAGCACTTCTTTCTAACTTGCTGGCAGTGAGTAAAATTTTAAAATTCAATCTTTATGAGAGCTACAGAGCTGTATTATAACTCACTTTGAAGAGAAAGACATGCACTTCAGTTGAATGTGTAACTTAAATACTTTTCGGAAAAAAATTCTCTTTCCCAAAATTTTCAAATTAAAAAAAAATTGAGAAGTGTCATTTTATAAAAAAGAGCATGATTTTTACTGTATTTTAGTGAATAGGGCCAAACATTTTCAGAGTGGGACTACAACAAAATTTTAAAAAGTACATAATTTTAAAATTATTGGAATAAAAAAATGTTTAACTTACAAATCAGAGATGAAAGATAATGAAATTATCTTTAAAATGCGCTATTGTACAGCTCTGTAGTTCAAAAAAAAAAAAAAACTTATAACTAGTGATGTGCTGGATCGTTAAAAGTTCAGATCTGCGGATAGGGATCACTAGTGTCTAGATCCGTGAGAACTACTTGTGGGTCAGTACACGCCAGAAACTGAAAGTAGATAAATTTTAAATCGTGGAGCAACAAAGAAATTGCTATTACTCGCAAGCATAAAGGTTTAACATTGAACTCAAAATTTTCTTTTATTGTGTAAACAAGATTATAACTCCTACTTGGAAATTCCTAACAAATATTCAACGCAGAAAATTTCATTCTTTCAACTAGTCCCAATATTTAAACGCACATATATGATCTCACTGTTCAAACTGCGAAAAACACTACGTTGGTTTTTAATTAATATCTTCATTAATTCATAGGTGTCCACCAAGGGAAGGTCAGACTACGGCATTGAAAATTTTAGGAAGGTTGTTTTCAAGGGTATTTTTCTCTGTTGTATTTGGGGAAGAGGTGGACACCCCTGGGTAATTAGTGTTACAAAGATGAGACCAAGCTAAGAACACAAAGGTCAAGTCACTTTTTGAGCGTAAAAAGGAATGAACAAAATCGTTTCATCTGTTTGGAAGCTACGATTCCACAAACACACACAAATATACATGTCAAACTTATTATCTCTTTCCTAATAGAGTCGGGGTTTAAAAATTAACTTTTTCAATTTCTGAAATGATACCTTATTTAACAAAATGAAAACACTTAACTTACATAGAATTTAAGAGTGTTTCATGCCTATCTATATTTAGAATTCAAATATGTGTTGAAATTTAAGAATATAAAAGATTTGTTTAAGATCTGGAAAAAACAGATAAGGATACACATCTTTATCTTCCCTCGGACATCCGGCATAACACTAGTCAGGATTTTTTTAAGCCAATTTTTTGTAAAAATTATCCTACAATATTTGTATCAACTGTTCTGAGCCCACTCTGAACATTTGGGATGCATTCATTATAATACAGGGTGGCGACAGGAACTGTGAAAAAAAGTTCCCTGATTTCCCTGATTAAGTTCACCAAATTTCCCTGATTTACGTTACCAATGATAATGGTTTTCTTTCTTTGCTCTACTTGAAATCCATTGTATGTTTGTATAAAATTTGGTATTTTAAACGTTTTAAGTTGTGTAAAGTTGTTGAACTAAAGGTATATTTTAAAAAAATGCTACTTTTTTAATAAGATGGTTAAAAAAAACATATCAAGTCATTTTTTTTGGGGAAAAAAACCCCTACAAAATATAATATTAAATTTTTCTACAATGGAAAGATTATAGAGAATTAAAAAAAAAAAAACTTTACTTCCAGAAACCACTTAGCATAAGAATTTTAAGAAACTATTAAAATCACTCTTAAAAACATATGTGTATTTATGATAGAACTAAAAAGTAATTGAAATTATTTTGAACTAAATTTTCAAACAGTATAATAATTGTTGCAAGAATAACAAGCAATAGTGAAATAATAAAAGTAATGTAGTTATTCTTATATAACTAATTGACATATTTATACAAAACAGATGAAACCATTTGACATCCATTCATATGGAGCTTTTCACTAATCAAGAACATAGATTTTAATGAATGAATACAGCATTTTAACAATAAAAAAATTAAGATATTTACTTAAGTTACTTAGTTAACTCTATTTCAAATGATTTCAGTATGTAATGAAAAAAAAAATCTTACATCGCTTTTGTAACAAACAACTTTGAAATGCAAGGGGGAAAAAAGAAATAAAAAAGCAATTAGTTAATTTCAAAATATATAAAAGAAGAATACAACTTGGTTATAAAATAAAAGAATCACTTAAGTCCGAAGAAAAGAAAACCTTTATAATCTGCGGTGATAACAAATAATATAACGGCAAAAAACAAAGTTTTTTTTATTGAAAGTTCAATTTTATCAATCAAATTAAAAACAGGAAGAAGTAATAATTTTTAAGCTTTTATAGTATTAATTCAAAAACCAAAGATTTCTTCTTGAAATTCTGATTACAGTATGCTAATTACTTCGAGACAATGGAATAAAGGCAAAGGAGCTAAGGCATTAATGAAGGCTTCCTCTTTGCCTGTATGGTTGTTTATTTTACGTAGCATTGAAAGCGTAAAAGGAAATTTTAAGCTAGGTAAAATAAATAACCTAACAGACACAGAAACAATCTTAGGAAGTTCATTCTGTGGGGAATAAGTAAGATTCAATACTTTGACGTTGAGGGAAAAAAATGCACAAATATGCGGCAGTGTATAATCACACCTCATTAATTTTACTTTTTTTTGAGCGGATAATTGGCGGAAAATGCGTAGGGAATTAAAATACTTAATTTTGTAAAGCAAAAAAAAATTTTTTTCCTTCATAAAATCAATTTTTCCTGATTTTTTGTTATTTTTTCAAAATTCCCTGATATTTCCCTGACTTTTCCCTGATTAATAAAGTTCCCAAACTTTTCCCTGATCTCCCTGATTTCCCTGATCTGTCGCCACCCTGTAATACATTACAAAAAAAAAACCCTGAATTTTTGAGACACAATGTCAAAATTTAAAATTGTGAAAAAATATTTTATCTGAAATATTTGTGTTGTTACACATCAAAGTAAGGCATATGCAGTTTTCTTTAAAATGAGCTA
>NW_026557876.1:0-104892 GCF_026930045.1 Uloborus diversus
CAACAGCCAAATGTACTTTAAGCTCCCAAAATTTCATGCTTCCAGTGTCATAAAATTTTCTGTAACCTTGACCACAACATGGCAGTTCTTCTCACAAAGCTGATCCGCGGTTTTGGAGCACTCTATTTTGGGGATCCTAGATACTCGGGATTCGGATCTCGAAAGCTGAAAATTTGCATAGGTTTCAAAGACATCTCTACACCTCTATGAAATTTCATCTCTTCCGGGGATGATTGAACACTCACCAAAATATTTATGCTAGCATGTACAGTTAACCCTCGTTTATCGCGGTTCATTCATTCCAGACTTTACCGCAACAACTGAATTTCCGCAAAGTAAGATTCTGTATTTACAAACCGAATATTTTCCGAATTAGGGTGCATAAAGCTTACTGACGACAATGTAAATAGGTTTTTAACATAGTTAGAGCCCCCTAGACATGAAACAGCACCCTTATCCAACATTACATTTGTATTACTTAATATATTGCACAAAATATGAGAAAATGAGATATATTAGACGGAATCGATATCACATTAATTATTGGGAAATAAAGTTCACACACACATGCAGTTCTTACACACTGCTGCCAATCTATGAAAACAGCTTAACTTGTTCAATGATGAATTAATTTCCAGTTAGTGATCCTATGTGTCCCCTTTCTTCCTCTATCCTCATCAAAGGTATTACGCATACAGCTTAAAAAGCTAGTACAGTAGAAGACCGTTATAACGCCGACCTATATAACGCAATTCTCTATAAACCACACTACTTTTCAGAAGTAAACAATAGGTTTTGGAAGCTTAAAAAATCCCTCTGTTTTGCTTTGTAAACATAAAAATGGTTAGCTAAATTAAATTTTTCGAGTTTTTTCTCTTTCCACCTTAATTCAAAGCTTTAAATTTAAAATTTGTAAATTCAAAGCTTTAAATTTAAAATTTATACTCATAGTAAAAAGAAAATATCAGATGGCTCTTGAAAATGCAGCTGTTATACGAACCATGAAGCTAGCAGAAGTGCAGGATTTTGATTGTGAAACATATTTATTTGTGAATGACTGATTGTAATATTGGTGCTTTAATATGCATTGCAGATAAAACTCATTCTGAAATGCTAATATATAGATATGTTTTGAATGTTAGTTTCAAAATTTGAAATGATCTATCTAACGCAAAAACCTGTATAACGCAAAATCTCTGGTCCCAAGGTGTGCGTTATAACGGTCTTCTACTGTAGTACGTTGTTGAACACCATTAGAGATGTATTTGTCCCCTAGTAATAATACAGTGATTTATACTCTGCAGTTAGCGTTTAAGGTTGAATTGAGATAAACTTTCTTCGGCGATTTTAAACCTCCACTCCCTCAACTAGTACAACTACAGTCCCTAAGAAGAGCTTACCTTACTTAAAAGACATAATTTGTAATTCTCTTGTAAGAAAAAATTTACACAAGAACATAAAAAAAGCTCATTGCTATAATTGAAAAAAAAAAAAAAACGCGATGTAGTGTAACCGCGAAAGTCGAAGCGCAAAATAGCGAGGGATGACTGTACTTGGTATCGTGTAGTATCCTTATTTAAAAGAATTGGTTTGGTTCACCATTGCTTTTGAAGCAGAGCAATCATATGTTTAGCTCTTTTTTTTCCCCACGGCCTTAAACTTTGACCCCTACTCAAGGACAAACAAATCAGTTTTTTAAAAAAAGAAACTTCACTTTTTCTTATTATAGTACCACTAACACATCCTGAAATTCTTACGAAAATTGAAGACATCAACTGTCAAAAGTGTCCAGCTTAAAAAAAAAAAATTACGCTTAACATCTTTCAGACGCTCCTTCAAAACTCCTCCAATACTCCTTCATTTATAAAAAAATTTTGAAGGGCCCTTCAAACTCCTTCATTTTGGTTTTAACTCCTTCAAAATTCCTTCTTTTTTAGAGTTACAGACTACATAATCTTCCTCTATGACAGAAATTTAAAATACTTTGACAACTAACTTCGTCACAAAGGCGATTTTAATGTAGTCATTTCGTGCATTTATTTTTTTCGATTAACAAATTGATCATAGTTAATTCATAAAAGTTGAAAGTGAAATTTTTATTAGAAGACTAAGACATTTCATAAGTGAAGTAAACATGCTTAAATGGTGCTTGGCTATTTTTTCAAGTTTTATGTTGATAGTTTTTTCCTCTACCACACTCTCAGCAGCAAAAGTCAAGTTGTCTAATTATTATTTAAATATTTAAAACTACATAAGTAAATGTACTACATTAAGTGATTGCGTTAAAAAAACAATTGTTTAGTTAATTACAGTTATGATATTGTAAAATGAATTGTCCGCAAGTGATGTCATGCTTCGAGGAGGAGACGGGCTCATGAAATTGTGACAAGGGGAAGAGAGAGGGTAGCAGAAAGTGACGTCACACCGTCATTATAGCAATATGTTTATAAAAAATGGCATGCGACACTTTGTGGAAAAGGGTGAAGGGGTCAAATATGTTGAAAAAAAATGTGACATCGTTTAAGGACAGCCCGTTAGTACTCCCTCAAAATCTCATTTTACTCCTTCAAAACTCCTCCAAAACTCCTTCATTTTATTTCTGAAACTGAGTACAAACCCTGGATTCAGAACACTTAAAATTTAAATTAATAAAAAGGGGAAGAGAGAGGGTGACAAAAAGTGACATCACAGTTATTGTAACTATATGTTTGTAAAAAATATGACGTGAGAAAAGAAGAAGTTTGGAGTGAAGTGTGACACTTTGTGATAAAGGGTGCTGATGGTCAAATATATTGAAAAAAAGTGTGGCATTATTTAATGACACTCCATTAGTACTCCTTCAAAATCTCATTTTATTCCTTCAAAACTCCTCCAAAACTCCTTCATTTTATTTCTGAAACTGAGTACGAACTCTGTCCTTAAATTAAAATTCAAACCGTCCGGTCCTTTTTTTGGCGTTCGAAAACCCTTCCCTACGTTCCTTCTCGGGTGTCCAAGCACCTCCCTGCCAAGTTTGGCCGAGATCTGGAGTAAACTGGATTGGTGTGGGGAACATACACACATACAGTCGACTCCCTCTACAACGCGATTCGACTTACGCGAAATGGCTATAACGCGATTTTTTCCCTAGTAAAGAATTTCAGACCTAACGCGAATTAATTGCCAGCAACACGAAAATTTTCAGAAGGGAATCGTGGTGCGCAAGTATAGACTTTGTGTGTTATTGGCTATAGATGGCCATAGATGGGAAACATTATAAAAGAATTAGCGATGCAACTGTATTTAAAATTTATATTTGAATAATGGTTTGAGATCACGCAACATAAATCATCATCTTCATTTTTTTAAGTTACAAATGTCGTTACTGGATCTACTGTACAGTACAATAGTGCATTATTTTATTAGTATGCTGTACGTGCCATACTAGTTTATTTTATTTCCTTCGTTCCCATTGGCCATTGATTTTGCATCGTAACAATATTTTATGTTATTAAAACAGTTTCTAAAAAAAATGCAAATAAAAATTCCATTCTTGATGTTAGAAATGGTAATGTATAGTTAAGGAATGGTTTAAAACAGTTTGAAGTGGTATTAACAAGTGTCTAAAATGATTGGGTATGTTAATAAAAGTTTTTATGCATACCTTTTTCCACAACGCGAAATTTCGACTTACGCGAGGGGTCTTCGAACGCATCTCTCATGCTAGCCGCGACTTGTCTGTATATAGTATTGTTTTATTCATATTGATTTATTTATTTACTAGCTTTTACCTGCCGCTTCGCTCACGTTGATGGTTGATGTAGTTTTTTCAATCAATTCAAGTTAATGGTCACCACAGGGAGAGGTCAGTTACCAAACTAGTATGTTGTGGCCATCACGAAACTTTCTTCTATATTTTTCTTTTTTTTTCTGATCCCTCCCCATGCTTGACGAGGAAGCAATATTCCCAACAAAAACAAAATTACACACGCAAAAACTTGACCCAATGTCTGAATTATTGCAAAAGCAAAGCAAAGAGCGAAAATTGAAAGTTATTTTAAAAGCCTTGCTTGAATTAATTACAAATATTTTATTTGTTAACAAACATAAGATGGCAAGAGTTAAAAATTTTAAATCATTGAGTTAATATTTCCGATCATTTCCATACAATTAAAATCACGAGAAATACGCAGACGACAATCTATTACGATTTATCTTTCTTATTGTTGCATTAATAAAGCTATTTTTATTCAAAAAAAAAAAAAAAATAAATCAACACCTCTTGGAGCGATTGGCGTCAAAATCGAACCAGAGCCTGTTTACATATGGATTCACATATATTCCAAATTTCAACCAGAACGTAGCATTACTTCTTGAGATAGGGCACTCACAATGGAAAAAAAGAACGGGTGATTGCGCTACCCCCTTTTTAGCTGTTGACACCAAAATAAAATCAGCTCTTATACCCACTAAGGACTACTTGCCGATAAATTTTTCTTTCATTCCGTTCATTATTTCTTGAGATACAGCAGTCACAATTGACGACAAAAAACGTTCTATAGCTCAACCCCCGTTTGAGTTATTGACACCAAAATTGAATCAGCACCTGTTCCTGTTAATGGCAACCTATGGACCAAATTTTGTTTGATTCCGCCAATTACTTCCTGAAGAATAGCAAGTACGCGTAACTCAAAAAACGTCCCATTGCTCCACCCCCCTTGGAGGAATTCGCGCCAAAAACCAATGGGCACAAGTTCACATAGGGGCACATATGTGTACCAAATTTCGTTCGATTTCATGCGGTAGTTTTTGCTGCAGAGCGGTCACAAAAAACTGGTCACACACAGACGTGACACACACACATACACACACACACACAGACAGACATTTTCCAAAAATAGTCGAAATGGACTCAACGCACCTCAAAACGTTCGAATCCGTCAAAATTCGAAATTCGAAAATTTGCACGAATCCAATACTTTCTTCTATGTATTAGATATAGAAGAAAGTAAAAATGGTTTCTCCCTAGTTTCGCTGACATTTAAAATGCATCCCCCCCTTTAATATAGCAAAAGATATGATGAAAACTGAAAATTGGGGGGGAGGTAAATGAAATGTCGGCAAAACTGGGAAGATACCCAAAAAATTGCACAACATAAATCAGGAAAACGTTCAGGAGTTGTTAAGAAGTTAGTTTGGGTAATTCTCGAAAATTCCAATTTGAGTGAGATCAACAATTCTTAAATAAAGTTAACCATTTCCCTTATAATCCCCATCCACGTCAAATGTTGTCCAGCACTACACCTGCTATCTAAATTATTGTATGGTTTCTTACCGGAGAAATAGTCTCCAAAATAGTCAGTCACTACAAATCCAGATTCTAATAATGTCCCTTTAGAGTGAGAACATCAAACTTTTAAAATTCCCCACATGAAGGAAATCAACTGTTTCTTAATAACGTAAACAGTCCTGATTAAAATACCAAAAAAGTTCAGAGTAAAATTGCCATTAAAATCAGAGTAAGCACAACAATTTTTTTTTTTTTTTAAAGTTCCCATTTAAATGCGGACAATAGTACAAAAAACTTCTCATTTCCTATAAATTGAAGAAAAAAAACATTAATTGCCTCAAAGTTGCATAAAACTGGGAAATAATCAGCCAAATCCATGTGTTATTTGCCAATCTTGTGCAAAAATTTTACTTCAAGATTTGACTTGAGAAAAGCCTTGAACAGTCACGAAAAGCAAAGATGGTCAACAGTACAACAACTGTCGCTATCGACAGGGAGTTGAGATGATACACCAAATACTGTATTGAGTTGAAGAAAGCCTTCGAACATGGATCTAAAAAGCTCATAACTCGTTTTTTACTCTACTTAGAAATTTCGAACAGGTGCCATCTTCAGCAGAAAAATCAGAGCTTTCGATGGACATATAATGTAACTATGTGCAAGTATTTTTTCATCCCCATATTAGAGAATTTACACGAAAATTGTATTTTATTGCCCCCCCCTAAGGGGGTTTGCCCCCCATAACGGGACGAAAGCTACCCTATGTGTTATTCTGATGCATAAGCTATATTATTGTAAAGTTTCGTCAAAATCCGTTCTGTAGTTTTTGCGTGAAAGAGTAACAAACATACATGCATCCATACAGACAAACTTTCGCATATATAATAGTAGTAAGATATGTATATATATATTATATATATATATATTATATGTATATATATATATATCTATATATGTTATATATATATATATATATTTTATATACAGTGAAACCTCCGAATAGCGGACAGTCAAGGGACTAGAAGTTTTGTCTGTTATTGGGAGGTGGCCGCTATTAGGAGGAAGTACTTAATTTAAAGTTTTATCAAAATCCATTCAGTAGTTTTTGCGTGAAAGAGTAACAAACATACATGCATCCATACAAACTTCCGCATATATAATAGTAGTAAGACTGATTTCTTTGCTTCTTTTGTCATTGAATATGTGATTGATATTTTTTAAATTTAACCAACTGTCTCTGGCAGGTTTCTTCTGTCGAGCGAGAGCGGGACATGCTGAAAGTTTCCTTTTCCACCGGCCAGGGGGCAGTGCGATCTGGTCACATCTTGTGGGCCATCGGTAGACATCCAGACAACGACTGTGGACTGCCGCTCACGGTGAGTAGCCTAGTCACCTGCATTTTGAGAACCTCCATCATTGTAGTAACGTAACCTGTAAATAGTTTTTTGTAATGAATATACAGCCCCTATACAATCAATTGAAGTATACGGTCTCCCCCTATTTTTTTCAATGATAAAATTTGTGAATGAAAAGAAATAAGAAAGTGTGGAACGGTGTAGCATTTTCTGGAATAGTTGAGAGAGCTCTTTCGGTGTGTATAAAAGCGGTTACTCATGATAAAAAGTTCAGTCTCAAGTTAGTTTTTGCTTGTGAATCGTTGCAGCGGATCGCTGGACAGCATTTTATTGCTCTGTTTTGTGAAGCCTTTTGAGCTGTATTTTTGCATATTTGGAAGTAACCGTCGAGTTTACGGTGTTGAGAGATATTTGCTTAATTGCTGATGATTAATTTAGCAGTTGTTGACGATCTTTCCTGTACATAGTGTAAATAAATTTCCTGTTTTTTTCTCACGAACTGTGTCGTCCTTTCAAGAAAGTGGAAGTCGCACCGGATCGGTTACAATAAATCTTGTCAATTGAGGCAGCGAGAAGCAAAGGAATGTCAGTAGACATTTTCAAGTTATGAGTAAAGCATGTTTAAAGATTAGCTCCTAGGTAGATTTCCATTGGGTTTTTTGTTCTAAATCACGCTGTACAGCAGCAACTACCAGGACTACTAGTACCATCTCTTGCCCCAAGACAGAGGAGAAGTTCACCTACCACTCATACTGGTTATCTCCAAAGTTTTATGTTGCCACTTGCATCCCTTTGCAGGGCCCGATTTGGAAGTGTGGAGGCCCCTAATCAGGGTTCGAAAATGTCATCATATTTTCGAAAATATCCGATACTTCGATATATATCCGAATATTTTGATATACGAGGGCTATCCAGAAAGTAGATTACGTTTTCGTCTGTGTCCGCTAGGGGCGGGGCTAGCGCGGCCATCTTGGGGTCAAAGCGTTGCGCAGCTCAGTCTGCATCTAGCCGTGCTAGTGAGAGGTTCGTGCTGTGTTCGTTCAGATACTGTGACGGTTTGAAATGTCTGCGTTAATTGAAAATCCCGCGAGCTGCGAGGTGCGCGCAGTAATAAGGTTTCTGACTGCAAAAAACTGTAAACCGATAGAAATCTATCGGCAGCTTTGTGAAGTGTATGGGGACAACATTATCACTGAAGGTGGAGTGCGTCAGTGGGTCATAAGACTTAAAAATGGCCGAACCAATGTTCACGACGAAGATCGAAGTGGGAGACCCAGCATAGTGAACGCCGAACTTCTCGAAAAAGTCGATGCTAAAGTCCGGGAAAATCGAAATTTCACAATAACGGAACTTTCTTTAAGTTTTCCACAAATTTCGCGAAGTTTGGTGCACGAAATCATCAGCGAAAAGCTTGGTTACCACAAGTTTTGTGCAAGATGGATTCCAAAAATCTTGACAGAGGACCACAAAAATCAGCGAATGGCTGCAGCGTTGAACTTTTTGGACGCTTACCATAAGGATGGTGACTTTTTACTCGATCGCATCGTTACTGGTGACGAAACATGGGTGAAACACGTGAACTGTGAAACGAAATTGCAATCAATGCAGTGGGGGCACACAAGTTCTCCCCAAAAACCCAAGAAATGCATGCAAACAATGTCGGCAAGGAAGATCATGGCGACTGTTTTTTGGGACAGAAAAGGTGTGATTTTGGTGGACTTCCTGGAAAGAGGCACTACAATAAACTCTCAAAGGTATTGCCAAACTCTCCAAAAACTCAGAAGAGCAATTCAAAACAAGCGCAGAGGAATGTTGAGCTCTAAGATCTTGTTATTTCACGACAACGCCCGGCCCCACACGGCAAATGTCACTCGTAAAGTTCTTGAATCTTTTAAGTGGGAGTTGTTTCCTCATCCACCGTACAGTCCCGACCTGGCACCGAGCGACTTCCACCTATTCCCAGCAATGAAGAAGTGGCTGGCTATGCAGCGTTTTGATGACGACGCACAGCTGCAAGAAGAGGTAACGGAGTGGTTGAAGGCGCAGGCGGCCGAATTTTTCGACGAAGGAATTTCCAAGCTCGTACATCGCTACGATAAATGCCTTAATTTGTATGGTGACTATGTCGAAAAGTAGTATTTGAGTGTGGCTTTCATCTGTATATAATAAAAAAAATTTCCTATACTTTGTTTATTTTTTATTCCAAAACGTAATCTACTTTCTGGATAGCCCTCGTATATCCGAATATTATGATATATATGTACATATCCGATATTTTTCGATCCGTGAAAGTTCGGATATTTTGTAAAAATTTTATCGTGGGGGCCCCTTTGTTGTGGAGGCACCGGGGCAGTAGTCCCGCCTGCCCTCCCCTAAATCCGGCCCTGTCCCTTTGCTTCTCACTGAGGTTTCAATTGAAAACGGATTTGGAAGAGCATGTTTTTTTTCTCCATTATAAACTTGTGCAATGAGCAGGTCATTAGTGAATACCCTGTTCATACAAATAAATTGAAGAAATGAAGAAAAAAAATTTTTCTTTGCAAAATGAAGTTTTTTTTATTCCCTACGAGTTTTTCACCAATTATTTGTTTTAAAAAAGTAAAATTAATGAGGTACGATGATACACTGCCCCATATTTGTGCATCTTTCAGGGTTCGTACGCTCCTTCAAAACTCCTCCAATACTCCTTCGTTTAGGAAATTGTTTTGAAGGGCCCTTCAAACTCCTTCATTTTGGTTTGAACTCCTCCTTTTTTAGTTGAAGACTACATAGTCTTCCTCTATGACAGTAACTTATAATACTTTGATCGACAACTAACTTTGTCACAAGGACGATTTTAATGTAGTAATTTTGTGCATTTATTTTTTTCATAGAGATGTGATTTACAAATTGATCATAGAAGTTATAAAAGTAAAAGGTTAAAATATTATTATTAGATGACTAAGACATTTCATAAATGAAATATACCATGCTTAAATGGTGTTTGGCAATTTTTTTTTTTTTTTCAAGTTTTTGATTACTGCTCTTCCCTCCACCCCACTCTCAGCTGCAAAAGTTAGTTTGTCTAGTTATTATTAAAATATTTAAAAATGCATAAGCAGATGCACTATATAAAGGGATTATGTTAGAAAAACAATTGTTTAGCAAATCACAGTTATGATATGAGTCATCCACACGTGATGTCATGCCTTGAGGGGGAGACGGGTTCGTGAAAATGGGACAAGGGGAAGGTGACAAAAAGTGAAATCATGCAGTTATTATAACAATATGCTTTTAAAAAATATGACATGTGACAAGAGGAGGAATAAGGTAAAGTGTGACACTTTGTGACAGAGGGGAAGGGGGTCAAACGTGTTGAAAAAAAAAATGCAACATTATTTAAGGACAGCCCATTAGTACTCCTTCAAAATCTCATTTTACTCCTTCAAAACTCCTCCAAAACTCCTTCATTTTATTTCTGAAACTGAGTACGAACCCTGTCTTTTTTCCTCAAGGTCAAAGTATTCAATCTTAGGATGAGCTTCCTAAGACTGCTTCTGTGTCTGTAAAGTTGTTCATTTCAGCTAGCTTGAGTTTCCTTCTACGCATTCCATGCTGCGTAAAATAAACAACCCTACATGCAAAGAGGAAGCCGTCATTATTGACTTTGCTCCCTTGCCTATACTCATTGTCTTGAAGTAATTAGCATACTGTTATCACAATTTCAAGATAAAATCTTTATTTTTTTAATAATCCTGATAAAATTTTAAAAGTTATCACTTTTTAATTTTATAGCTAAAATTAAATTTTGTCTGAAAATGAATTTTTTTTTTCCTGTGGTATTATTCAATGGCATTTCAGATTACACGAAGGATTTTTTTTTCCAAACTTTAAAATTCTTTTATTTTAAAACCGTATACATATATAGTTTGAAATTAATAATTGTTTTTGCATTTCAATGTTCTTCGTTACTAAAGTAATCTCAGATTTTTTCCCGACAAATAATGAAATCATTTGAAATTGAGTTGTGTACATGAAATACAGTGGCTCCCAAAAGTGTTTGTACACCTTGAAATTTTGTAGTAAAACCAAAATAATGCAAAACTAAATTCGAATATGAAGTTCAATTTTTTTTCACACCATTCCTTTGCCATTTTGAATAAAACCAAGTAGTTTTTTTTTTTTTTTTCAAAATATTGCCAGATTTTATTTTTGAAATTTGTCAAAAAAAGAAGAGACAGAGAAAAGATACTCCACAAAAGTCATTATACACTGAAATATTTTCGAATAAATTCATAATTAAAATTATCATATGTGTTTTTTATTATTTTTGCATTGTAATGATACTATAAAGTCATTTGCTTTTAATTTTTCGTCTATTTATTCTCTAATATTCTGCTTAATATTTTAAAATGGCTGGTATTCGTGAAAAAGCAACAAACACTGTTCGAAATTTGATTTTTTTTCCCTCACAGTAGCCGTAAATTAGATCAAAATGTCTCTAAATTGGTTAATTTATACCATTCTATAGTGAAGTGCTTGATAAAATGCTTTTAAGTTAAGAATTGTATCGAAAACAAAGTTCGAAAAGATCAACTGGCAAAGTTAACAAAGCGTGATCGGAGGTTTACAGTTTAAAAAAACATGAAAAATACACATTTCAGAATTGAAAAAGTTTCTGCAGAATTGAATGAAACATTTTACGTTTAATTTTTACCTAAAATTGTTCGCCAAGGTTTCCGATTAGCTGGATTAAATGGGACCTCTTTCCGCAGAAATTTTCTTGTTTGTGCGAAAAACAGTAAGCTTACGCTTTCCGTCGTAATATCAATGATAAATAAGCTCAAAACGTTTTAGAACAACGTCTTACTTATAGATGAAAATAAATTCAATATTTTGGGTTTAATTGTTGTATAATTGTCAATAGAAGAAAAAAACGAGGAATTTAACCTTAAGAACTTAGCTGGATCAGTTAATCAGGAGGGTGAAGTTGTTCTAGTGTAAGGGTGCATATCAGCATCAGAACTTGGAAATTTGGAATTTTTTAATGAAATAATGAACTATGCTGTTCATTTAAATATTTTAAAAACCAATTTTAAACTTTTAGCCAAAAATTTGGTTATCGGAAACAACTTTGTTTTTTATCAAGATAGCACACAGTTTTCAACGTTTGCGTTTGGTGCTGCAAAAATTGTCCTTAAACTTCGCCAGATTTAAACTTAATGGAACACATTTGGAGATATCTGGTGGCTAGATTACGAAAATACACAATTGAAACGAAAAGCGAACTAAAAACAGTAAGACTCGTAGTGTGGCTGAACACTTACTCAGAAATTGCACAAAAAAAGAAAGAAAAAACAATGAAATCTATTCCCAGACGTTTAAAAGCTGTTGTTGATATTGCATGATATTCTACTAAATAATAACTTAGTAAAAATTTAGATTATTTACTAATTTTTTGACATTTTTTCAAAGTGTACAAAGACTTTTGTGAGATAAAATTTTCGGCAATTTGTGGTTTTTGATTTTTGAAAAAATATGTTTTAATGTTTTGTTAAAAATTTTCTTGTAGTTTTGTTGAAAATATATCATAGATCTTATAATAAAGTACCTATTCCGAAATATTAATTCTAACCAATGGATAAGGGCCTATTTCATTAAAAGTTGTATGTGTACGAACACTTTTGGGAACCACTGTATATATATATATATATATATATATATATATATATTTTTAATAGTGAAAATGCTGTATTCCTCCATTAAAACCTAAGTTCTTGATTAGAGAATAGCTCAATATGACTGGTTGTTGAAAGATTTCAATTTGTTTTACATAAATATGTCGATTATTGATTTACATAAGTAAAACTACATTACTTCTATACTTTAACTATCACTTATTCTTGCAGCAACAATTATACTGCTTAAAAATTCAGTTCATGAATATTTCCATTTCAGTTTTATCATGATTAGATATGTCTTTAAGAGTGGTTTTAATAATTTTTTGGAGTTCTAATGTTAACTAGTTCCTGGAAGTAAAGTATTTGTTTTAGATTTCCTATAATATTTCTCTGTTGATAATTTAATGTACTATTTTTACAAAAAAAAGGGGGGGGGCATCTTTTTAAAAAATATTTTTAATTAACAACTTAAACTGTAAAAACACTCATTTTTTTAAACTATCCAATGCTTTTCAGGTAGTGAAAAGAAAAGAAACCATTATCATTGGTAACGTAAATCAGGGAAATTTGGTGAACTTAATCAGGGAAAAGGCAGGGAACTATTTTTTCTGACTGGCGATACATTGCCAAGTGTCCCCCAAATGATAACACCATTTGAGTTTACATCAAAATTAACGATGATTTCCCCCCCAAAGAGGTGCAGAAGACCCCTTTAAAAACACCCGAATGCAACCAAAAGGGGAGGTGCACAACGAGACCCCACTAGGAGTCTATGTACCAAATTTCAACTCTCTAGGGCATACCGTTGTTGAGTTATGCGAAATACATCCGCACCTACATACATACAGACGTCACGAGAAAACTCGTTGCAATTAACTCGGGGGTCGTCAAAATGAATATTTCGGGTGTCTGTAGGTTCCTAGGCACATATCCATGTGTGGTCGGGTCGAAAAAAAACTCGACATTCATTCGGGGGTGAGAAAAATGGAAATAAAGGCCGATTTTTGAGTGAAAATTTTTTCGCGAATACAACACAGTAGAAGATCGTTATAATGCACACCTTGGGACCAGAGCTTTTGCGTTATACAGGTTTTGGCGTTATATAGGTCATTTCACAAATTTTGAAACTAACATTCAGAATATGTCTATATATTAGCACTTCAGAATGAGTTTTATCTGCAATGAGTATTAAAGCATCTATTCCAATTAGTTGTTCACAAATCAATATGTTTCTCAATCAAAAGAAAGTGCATTATCCTGCACTTCTGACAGCTTCATGGTTTGAATAACAGCTGCACTTACAAGAGCCATCTGGTATTTTCTATTTACTGTAAGTAGTAATTTTCAATTTAAAAGCTTTGAAATAAGATGGAAAGATGAAAAACTTTCAAAATTAAATTTGCCTAACCATTTTTATGTTTGCAAAGCAAAACAGGGGGGATTTTTCAAACTTCGAAACCTATTGTTTACTTCTGAAAAGTAGTGCGGTTTACAGAGAATTGCGTTATACAGGTCGGCGTTATAAAGGTCTTCTACTGTACTTCCTTTTTTGTAAAAGGAAGTAAAAAAAAGACTTGAGTGAATTATTTTTACATTAGAAATGTATCGAACGTGCTTCTTTCATTACAATTTTTTTTAATAAAATGTTCGTTTTTTCCAGAAAGTGGAGACGGATGACGGAGGGCATATAAAAGTGGATAAGTACCAGAACACATCCCAGCCCAATATCTATGCACTGGGAGACGTGTGTGGGAAATGGCTACTCACCCCAGGTATTAAATACTACGGTCAGTCAATAAAGAACAAAAGAGAGACTATTTACTGTTTGACCACGCATTGTATGTAATTTGGCAATCTACCAAGTAAAGAGTATTCCATCTGAATGAATCTAACAGGGGAGAAGGGAAAATAACGATGGGATTTTGATGTATGCGTTTCATGATGTCAAAAGAGAGATGTTATAAAAATTCAACGTTACTTATCGGTTTCAAATGAGAGTAGAAACCTTTCTATAAAAATCTTTTATTTAACATGAACACCACTTGCTTCTTGCAAGATAAAAGGCAACTGGATACATGGTGAGAATCTAAACATGTTGCTGAAAATTAACAGTTGGAAATGCAGTTACATGTGTACATGCAGTTACATGTGCAGTTACATGTGTGCCAACACCTGATTGGTCAACAGCCAGAAGCTAATTTAAATATCAATGGACCAATCACATGTTGGCTACAGTTAAGATACTGAAAAATTAATTTATATTAAGAAATACTTAATCTAATTTTATGTTAATTTTAATAGGTAATTAAATATATATTTTTTTTTATTTATCTATTTATTTATTTTTTAACATGAAAGAATACTCTACACTAGTGGCCTTATTCATTTATTGCATTCTCTAAAATAAAATAAGGGAAAACGAAAATAGCCACCATGGAAGCAACAAAAATTCCAAGCGATTATACATACATATATATTATATATATACATACATATATATATATATATATATATATATATATATATATATATATATATATATATATATACATATATATATATATATAAATAAAAGAAGTACCCCCCCCCCCCCGAAAGTCGGGTCTAGCTACGCCACTGGTCGACATGGAAAGGCTAATATCCGGTTTATAGGCGGAAATGGACGTATCTATTACTTTATAGGGATGTTAGTTGATTTGTTTCAGATGTGCACTTTTGCCTCTCTATTATTTAGCCTTAGTTCTGTAAAAATGAAAATTTGCTCACATCAACATTTTTTAAATCGAAAGTATATTCGATCCATATTCTCACGGCAAAAAGTAATTGATTTGTTTATTCACAACAAAGTTTTGAGCTTACCATTTTACTTTTACGTTCCTGAACGAAATGAAAATATTTTATTTTATTTTAGTTGTTTCCATCAGGGTTGGCAAAAACCTGTTTTTTTTTTTTTCAAAAAAGCCCATGGACCCAGGGTTTGGGTTAAATAAAACCCAAAAAAACCCAACTAAAGCTAGGTTTTTTAAAAAGAAATGTGGGTTTTTTTTTGTCTTTTTTTAGGGAAAATGTTCGGTACTTGTAGCATATTGTAGCGTAAGTATATGGACAAAGCGCAAAAATTGTCTTGGGGTAAAAAAAGCTGGAAAATTAGTTAAAATTCAACGATTTTTGAAGAAAAGTATGAAAGACGACGAAACCCAAGAATGGTGAAGTTTCAGATTTTTTAGTTTCCATGATTACCAACAGTTAAGGCAAAGTTACTTCTTGATTGATAAAATCAAGTTGTTAGTTTGTAATTACATTTTTTTTTTTTTTGCATTTTACTTTATTATATTTCATTTTGTTATGCAAAACTACGGTAGAACCTCAAGTAGTTTAAATCCCTTTTTACTGAATTCCAGCTGAATCAAGACATTTCTTTGAATTTTACGTTGCCTGTTTTTCTATTTCTGTGTACAGAGTAAGAAATATTAAACTTTTTGGTAAGCTAATGAAAATACTATACATCCTATTCTGTTTTCTGTCTGACCATTTGTGAAACCTGTTAATTTCTAACAAATATACCTTGTTTATTCGAGATTTGTGACCTGTTGGTTTGCAGAAAGTAATTCACATGAAAGCCTTTTAGCTAGAGTAGTTTCCTGTGTACAATCTACGAATATTGAGAAAATCAGGCATGACAGGACTTAGTCAAGATAATTTGAGTTATTTATTGACCAGTTAAAGAAAAAGGTTAAATATATTTATTTAAAATCTTTGAAGTATTTTTCTAATGCCGTTAAGAGTTAAGAAATACTATTAAAGTTCAAAATTCATTTTTTATGTCCATTGGCTGTGGTGAAGAACAAATAAAAAAGAAGTTTAAATTGTTAAAGTAGTTAAATTAATTAATTTTTTTTTAAACTTCTTGGAAAATTTTAAAAAACCCAAAAGTGGGCTAAATACGGGATTTTTTAAATGGGTTTTTTTTTTCAAAAAAAAACGCATTGGGTCCAATCCATCCAACCCTGGTTTCCATGGTAACTACTTTTGTTTCCCCTTATTTTATTTTTGAGAATGCAATAAATGAATAAGGCACTAGTGACATTATGAAAGTAGTGCATCAAAATCCCATCGTTATTTTCCCTTCTCCCTGCTAGTTGAATTCAGATGGAATAGTCTTTACTTGGCAGAATTACATACAATCTGCAGTCGAAAAGTACTCGTTTAAAGTTGAGAAATTTTGTCAGAAAAAACATGTTTATTTAAGACGACTCATTCGAGAGATTTATTGTGCAGCCCTGGTTAGTTGAGCTGTCACCTTGACTATGTTTACCTGTTTTAGGGGAGCTTAATGAAAAGGAGATGTGTTATTGGCTCGGATTTTAGTCGGAATATTTTTGGAAAACTACAGTCGAGTCTCGACTTACGCGAGGGATGCGTTCCAAGACTCCTCGCGTAAGTCGGAATTTTGTGTTGTGGAAAAATATATGCATGCAATTTTTTTAAAGCTTGCCAAATACTTTTAGACTCTTATAAACACCCCTCAAACTGCTCTAAAGCGTTCCTTAACCATACACGACAGTTTCTTGCATAAAGAACTGAACTTTTACTGTATTTAAAAAATAAAAAAAAACTGTTATTCAACATGAAATACTTTAAGATGCACTAAATGAATGACCAATGGAAATAAAAGACGTAAAATAAAACAACACGGTACGCACAGCTTGTAGTAATACTAAAAGGATGCATTATAACAGTACTGTACAGTAGATACAGTAACATTATTTAAGAATTACAAAATTAAGATAGTGATGATTTATGCTCCATGATCAGATCGTTATTTTCATCTAATGCATTTTTAAATACGGTTTCTTCGCCTTTACCTTTATAATGTTTCAAGTTAAAAAGTGACTAACGTTCTTTTTAGTCACAGAAACTTTCTTTTTCTTCCCATCTTCACAAGCTTTAGTTGAAGGTGACACTAAGGTGCCATTATATTTCATCAACTTTTATATTTAGAATGAAAATAAAAAAAGATGCTGAGTGGTTATTTGATGCACTAGACTAGTTTAGTTTGGGAACTTTGGCTATCAGTGATGCTTAAAGGGATGTAATAACATTTACGAAATCAATATTCAGAAGCCAATAACGAAGCTGATACTTCCTTCCAAAAAAAAATTGGTGTTGTGAGCGAAAAATTCGAGTTATAGCCATTTGTTAGATAAAATGCTATATTATGTTTCTCACTCTTTACTATTCAATCTGTATTATATTAATCTAGTACTTTCCTACATCGTATTTTTCAACGATTCCTAATCGGAAATTTATCGGATGTCATCTTGCTCTCTTTTCGTCTGCACGTGTGAAGGTCATTGAAGGGGAGTGGCACGAGTGTGAAGCTGAAGAAGGAGGGGCTTAGCTCGTCATTGCTGACTCGAGCCAATAGCGTTATCCATGTGTAGTGGGCGTCGGCATCTGGTCTTACGTGGCTTTAGTGAATGATATGGTAATTAGGTGGAAGATAGAATCTGGTCTTCGTCTCTTCGCCACTTGCACTCCGCGATCTAATTCACGACATTTGGGTAGTCGAAAGACTTCGCTCTTTTTCCCTCCCGATGGGATGGTGTTAGAAGATAGTTTTACAGAGTTAGTCTATTGAATAATAGGAAAAATGATTATTACCGGTGATATTCATTTTATCCCGGCAACTCATATTAATAGTGCAATAGTTTTTTAAAGCTTTTTACTTCGGATTTAATGGGTCATCGTAGAAATATTTATTTAAAATGATTATGTTTTTATTTTAAGTGTCGATAGCAAATAAAGCTATTTCTTCTTTTAAAAAAAGTTTAAAGTCGTTTATTATACTCTTCTAATTTACGAATTTATTAGAGATGGGTTTCATCCCATCATCACCATTTCCCGTAAGTCGAATCGCATTGTAGCGGGAGTCGATCGTAGCGGGAAAGTTTCTCAACTCAACTTAGCTCCAATGACCCCTCCCTATTGTCCAAAATGGAGGTAAACATTGTCAGGGTCGGAGCACAACTTCTCAGAGCCTCACAATACCTTTTTCATCCGCCATTAGACAGTGGCTGCAGCGCCCCCCGTAGTTCATTGGAGTTGCGAATTTAAAATTCGCTCGCTATCGACCAAAGGTTGAGATGAAGTACTGAATAATGATTTGAATGGAGGAAAGCCTTTGAAAATAAGGGATTTATGTTTCAATTACAGGTTTTAATTTGACGGAAATTAAGGGGTTTTAATTCATTTTTCCCAAACTGATACTTCGTAAAATCCTTTCTGGTGGATACTTTCCTTATCATGTGGACATGCCTGCCAAATTTCAAGTCTGAAGCTTCAGCAGTATTGGCTGTGCGTTGATATATATCTCTACATAGTATAAAATGAAGTCCCCAAAAAATCGTCTGTGTGATTGAACTCGCAAAACTCGAGACCTACCCGGCCGATTGCTCTAAAATTTTCACAAATTGTTCATTTAAGTCCTGAAAAGGTTTACAGACCAGTTCGAATTAAATTCGATGAATAGTTCTTTTTTTATTCCAATTTACGTCAAATTTTCACATAAATTCTCAAATACGAGGGTGAAAAATGACTTGCACATATTAATATTATTAATCGTTAGAAAGGGTAGAATTTTCTGCGTTCTACTCAATTTGTTTCAGTGCTCTAACTTAATTACAGCGGGAGTTATTTGCATTTTTAACTCGAATTTTTTTAGGCTTAGCCGAAATTTAGGCACTTCTTTCTTCATTAAATAAATCAATAAAAATTGAAGGAATTGTCCCACAGCTTTCTTTTTGACGCCATTGGAAAAGTCGACCTTTTTTACTCCGGAATTAACTCGACCTATGGTCGAAAAAATAAGATTTTATCTCGAAAGGAAAAAAAGTTACAAGCCTTTTTAAATCAAGTTTAAGAAATTTCGATTCCATTCAAATTGTGAGCCATTTTCTTTCGCATTTTAATTCCTTAAACTTATTTTATTTTGTGTTTCCATGGTTACGCATTTTAAATCTATCTTTCTGGACTTAATTTCTCAAAAGTATTTTAATATCTGTCGTCATTGTTTGGAAGGGAAATCATGATGTTTTTACTTTCTTCTATATCTAATATATAGAAGAAAGTATTGGATTCGTGCAAATTTTCGAATTTCGAATTTTGACGGATTCGAACGTTTTGAGGTGTGCTGAGTCCATTTCGACTATTTTTGGAAAATGTCTGTCTGTCTGTGTGTGTGTATGTATGTGTGTGTGTGTGTGTGTGTGTGTGTATGTATGTGTGTCACGTCTGTGTGTGACCAGTTTTTTGTGGCCGCTCTACAACAAAAACTACCGCATGAAATCGAACGAAATTTGGTACACATATGTGCCCCTATGTGAACTTGTGCCCATTAGTTTTTGGCGCGAATTCCTCCAAGGGGGGTGGAGCAATGGGACGTTTTTCGAGTTACGCGTGCTTGCTATTCCTCAGGAAGTTACTGGCGGAATCAAACAAAATTTGGTCCATATGTTGGTACTAACAGGAACAGGTGCTGATTCAATTTTGGTGTCAATAACTCAAACGGGGGTTGAGCTATAGAACGTTTTTTGTCGTCAATTGTGACTGCTGTATCTCAAGAAATAATGAACGGAATGAAAGAAAAATTTATCGGCAAGTAGCCCTTAGTGGGTATAAAAACTGATTTTATTTTTGTGTCAACAGCTAAAAAGGGGGTATCGCAATCACCCGTTCTTTTTTTCCATTTTGAGTGCCCTATCTCAAGAAGTAATGCTACGTTCTGGTTGAAATTTGGAATGTATGTGAATCCATATGTAAACAGGCTTTGGTTCTATTTTGACGCCAATCGCTCCAAGAGGTGTTGATTTTTTTTTTTTTTGCGAATAAAAATATTTTTATTAATGCAACAATAAGAAAGATAAATCGTAATAGATTGTCGTCTGCGTATTTCTCGTGATTTTAATTGTATGGAAATGGTAGGAAATATTATCTCAATGATTTAAAATTTTTAACTGTTGCCATCTTATGTTTGTTAACAAATAAAATATTTGTAATTCATTCAAGCAAGGCTTTTAAAATAACTTTCAGTTTTCGCTCTTTTGCTTTGCTTTTAAAATAATTCAGACATTGGGATGGTCGTCAAGTTTTTGCATGTGTAATTTTGTTTTTGTTGGGAATATTGCTTCCTCGTCAAGCATGGGGAGGGATCAGAAAAAAAAAAAGAAAAATATAGAAGAAAGTTTCGTGATGGCCACAACATACTAGTTTTTGTTTGTTTGTTTATTTTTTACGCCTGATTGTTGAATATACGTTACTTGACACATTTTTATTTTCAAGGTGGACCGGGCAAAGCCCGGCAACGCAGCTCGTATGTATATATATTATCTCAGGACATTGATTTTTTTATATATCAGTATAAAATTCTTCTGTGAAAGAAGAAACGCGGACTTTCTCTGAAAAAATTGTTCTTAATGTTACAAATAAAGTTAATTTTTTGATAAGTATAGAATCTGTATTTACTCTTCATTTAAACATAAAATGGTTTTCTTGTTTCAGAATTGTTGAAATATGTGGGCTGTGGGCTTCGCCATACTGCCGTGCTGAACGCAAAAATCTTTTCCGCACCTAAGTTAAAAATAAGAAATTGCCATTTAAAGTAGTGTGCCTCCATGTATTTGATACATATGCAACTTTTTCTGATTTTTTTTTTAAAAATATTTCCCGTTCACTAATAACCAGAAAACCTTATATGAATCACGTCTGTTCTAAACGGTTTTGATTCCTTAAGGGGTTATTCTAGTCTAGAAATTCAAAAAAATCATTTTTTTCCCCCTTCATATTCTCAGAGTTTACCCATTTAAGAATAAGTTTCTAAGAGGATTTATTGAAATTCAAATTATTTTTGGAGTGACAGTTAATTTTGTTGAAATATACTCTTGCTGAACTGAGACTGCAAACTTAAAAAGCGTTTTTCTCGAAACTCGTTTTTTTGATGCGGTTGAGGAGATATCTCGAGTTCTGATGCACCGATTTACTTGAAATTTGGTACAAACTTTTTTAGTACTATCAAAATTGTCTCAATGTAGGGGTTTAGATATTTTTTTATTTTAATTATTTTTCAAAAAATACCAAAATTCAAAAAAGGAGCCAAAAATTGATTTTTTTTTTCAAAACAACACCATTTTTGTGAAAAAGAATTTTATGTTACGAAAGGAGGTAAATTATTTTCCAAAAGTGTTGGCAACCTTAATTTGCATTAGGTTTTCTCATTCGTCCTTTCCTTCTTGCAACGAGATCGCGTCAGAATATGCAAATTGCCGGTAGCATTTAAGCTCCCGGCACTTTGCCCCATTCTCTTCCCTTTCAATTTCAACCAAGTCAGACTTGGTTGTTTTCTTGCGGCAGCTCAGTCGAGTCTGTCCGTTTTTTGCCGATAGCTTCGGCTTACTGCTCTCGACATGAATATCATAGCTCAATATGTTTAACGTTTCATACTTTGACTTAGAATGTTAGCTTCAGAAGTCAAAGTATAATGAGCAACTTAATATTGTAAAGAGCGTATTCTCAATATTTCATTCAACATGTCATTGTATATATCATAGCCATAATAAACAAGTTACTTTTTAACTTTGGCTCTTCTTGGTGTTGCACAAGATAAATATGTTTTTTTTCAAGAAGTATCATACGTCCTGGTTGAGCTTCCACTAAAAGTTAATAAACCGAGCACTTTTAAAAGCTCACAGTTTAATATTTTATTTTCAAATAGGCTACGTCCAGACAATTCTACATCCTTGTTTAATAAGAAATAACCTTAACTGTATTTTTCAGACCACCTGGAGGATTGGAATCACGTCAACCAGGAGAACCCCCCTTTTTTTAAAGTCCCCGCTCTGCCAGCCTCCACCAACTTCAATTTTGAATTTTTTTTTTCCCAACAATTTGCATTTTTATACTTTTAAAGTACAGTCAACTCCCGCTACAATGCGATCCGACTTACGCAAAATGGCTATAACGCGATTTTTTTCACCAGAAAAGAATTTTAGGCTTAACGCGAATTCCTCGCCAGCAACATGAAAATTTTCGGAAGAGAATCACGGTGGCCGTATCGGCTTTGTTATTGGCTACTAAAAATGTTTTTTCGTTAATGGACTTTCATCTCTTTAGCAAAACTGAGAGCGGAAGTTCCCACACCGTACAAGTCTGATACATCGCTTATACAAATTAGTCCTCATTTTCCTTTTTTAACACGCTTTTATTAGCTTCACCTGTATGTATGTATGTATGTATGTATGTATCTTGTAATGGAATCTTGCAGCTCAAATTTCGCCCACTTCCTGCGATCGGATTCTTTTGAAATTTGGCACGCGATCTCAGACCCGATGACAATGCAATATTCTGGAATCAAATTAATTAATTAACCCTTTTAATTGTTAGTTTCCTCCAATTTTAATCAATATTTTGGCATAAATCCAACAATGTGAAAAAGGAAAAATTTTAAAAAGTACATCAAAAAATGCTCGCAAAAATTATTTTAAAATATCTACAAAAACCTTTAACTTTCTGCATCAGACAAAATTTGTTCCAATGTTCCAAGGTAATTAGAACATGAAATATAACTGTTTTTAACTAATTCCATGCCAAAATTGAGGTGAGCCTTCAATTGGAAATTCATTGCTGATCAGACCATTGTTGAACAAAACTTTTATTGAAATGCATCTCAAATTTTCAAAGTAATGTAGATATAATTTCCGCAAACATACATCGATGACTCACAGTAGCTTCCCATCGGGGTGCCCTTGTCTTAACTTTAAGATATTACCTCGCACTCGTTTCATAAATAATTTCGTCGCCTGATAATTCTCCAACATAAGACTAAAAAGCAGAAAAATAAAATAATAGTTTAAAAAACTAAAAAAACACGCTTTCGTAGCAAAATGAACTAAAAAGTGAAAAATAATCTTTGGATGATAGTAGTTGACCAATCACTTAATTTTAATGTAATACAAAAAAGCGCGGGGGGCTTCTTATCAGTTGTCTTGAATTTCTTCCCTTTGTTGTCCATGCAAAAATATAAATAGACAGCACCCCACGCTTTTTTGTATTCCATTAAAATTAAGTGATTGGTCAACTACTATCATCCAAAGATTATTTTTCACTTTTTAGTTCATTTTGCTACAAAAGCGTGTTTTTTTACTTTTTTAAACTATTATTTTATTATCATTCTAACTGTGAAAGTTGTTGAAATATAATGACACCTAAGAGCGCTGTTTCAACTTGTGAATGTAGAGAGAGAAAAAGCAAAAGTAGTGTTTTTGACAGTTAAGGAAAAACTTCAGATTGTGTGCTGGAACAAATGCGTCGAAGGTAGCACGACAATTAGGTATGAGTGAATCTTCCATATGGGCAAGAAAAAGCAAGTCCATAAAAGTTCATCGAGTAGTATCTAAGCAAAATGCAAAAATTATCAAAATGGAAGCTGTTCTTGCATTGTGAATTTAAGAAACCAGGAAGAGGGGTGTTGCATTGCCATAGATGGAAAGGTTATAAAAGAACTAGTGAAGCAACTGTATTGTGTATTTAAAAATATATAAGAATAACGGTTTGATCACACAGCATAAATCATCGTCTTCACTTTTTTAATTTACAAATATCGTTACTGTGCAGTAGTACTGCACACTGTACAGTAAAACTATAGTGTATTTGTTTTTTCTTACTACATAATGTGCGTACCGTACTGGTTTATTGTATGTCTTTCTTGTCCATTGATTATTGATTTTGTGCATCATAGCAACATGTTATGCTGAATAAAACGTTCTTTTTAAATTTAAAATACAAATAAAAATTCAGTTTTTTATGTAGGAAACAGTATTGTATAGTTAAGAAATGGTTTTTAACAATTTGAGGTGGTGTTTACAAGTGTCTATTATAATTGGATATGCTTGTAAAAGTTTTTACGCATACCCTTTTCTGCAACGCGAAATTTCGACTTACGCGAGGGGTCTTGAAACGCATCAATCGTGTAAGTCGGGACTGTATCAAAAAAAAACTGATAAAAATGGATAGTGAAAATAGCTACTGGTTTTTTTTTTTTTCTATTACGCCCATAAAATCACCTTAAAATGAAGCCTCTAGACTAGAAAACCTCCTTAATTAAATAAAGCCGTTTTTTGTTCTATTTTTGATGATTTGATGCAATAAAGTGGTCGACTCAATCAACCGGCATCCGCTGTACTCAATTTGTTTCGTACTCACAGTACAAACCAAGCCTATAGAAATAGCTTTTAGATTTAGCAGATATTTGTTGCATTTTTCTAAAATTTCCCTGCTTCTGTTTTTCAGTGGCCATCGCTGCCGGTAGAAAGCTGGCAATACGATTGTTCGGTGGAGATTCGGCGGCATTTCTGGATTATTCGGACATCCCGTCGGTCATTTTCAGTCATCCCCCCGCTGCTTCCACCGGCCTATCTGAAGGTGAGTACAGGGTTTGTACCAAGGGCGCCCATATAGGGGAACAAGGGGGGGGGGCTCGAGCCCCCCTTAGAGATTAGAACTTTCTTCCTTTTGGTACATTTTTCTTTTCAAAAATGTGAAAACATTTCTTCTCCAGCCATTAATGAATAAGTTATTAAAAAGGTCAAATTTTAATGACTCTAATCTGTCTTGAATTCAGCTTCCATGGTTAAAATATCTGAGCCTCCTCCTTACAATTTTACATATGGGCGCCCATGGTTCGTACGCTCCTTCAAAACTCCTCCAATACTCCTTCATTTAAGAAATTTTTTTTGAAAGGCCCTTCAAACGCCTTCATTTTGGTTTGAACTCCTTCAAAACTCCTTTTTTAGTTCAAGACTACATAGTCTTCCTCTATGACAGTCATTTAAAGTACTTTGATCGACAACTCAACTTCGTCACAAAGGCGATGTTAATGTATTAATTTCGCGCATTTGTTTCTTTTTTTTTTTTGTTTCGATTTACAAATTGATCATAGTCAATTCATGAAAGTTGAAAGTGAAAATAGTATTAGAAGACTACGACATTTCATAAGTGAAGTAAAACATACTTAAATGGTGCTTGGCTATTTTTTCAAGTGCAATGATTATTGTTCTTCCCTCAACCACACTCTCAGCAGCAAAAGTCAGGTTATCCAATTATTATTTAAATATTTAAAAATACATAGGTAGATGTACTATATTAAGTGAATGTGTTAAAAAAAATAATTGATTAGTAAATCGTAGTTATATTGTAAAAAGGGTCATCCACAACAGACTTAGATAAAATGAAAAGCTTTCTGCAAACACAAATCGTAACTGGAAAATTTTCTGCAAATAATTATTTTGCCTAATTCACACTTGTGAATAAAGAATTAAATTTATATTCAAATATGAAAGAGACAAAAAAAGTGCTTTAAATCATTTTTTTTATAATAACATATAGTTATTTCTTATTTTTTACCAACTGAAGAAAACTATTAATTTTTTTCACACTTGCTTTAAAAGGCTTTTGGAGAAAGGCTTTAACAGCAATGAACTGGGATTTTTTTTTAAATTCTTTTTAAAAGAATTATTATTTTTTCATTAACGTTAGCAGTTTGAAAACAATTTCTGCAGACCCAAAAATTTTCTGCAAACGCCGTTCGCGCGTTCGTCTGTATTATGCAAGACTGATCCACAAAGTGATGTCATGCCTTGAGGGGAGGACAGGTTCATGAAATTGTGACAAGGGGAAGAGAAAGGGTGGCAAAAAGTGACATCACACAGTTATTGTAATTATATGTTTGTAAAAAATATGACATGTCACAAGAGAAGGAGTTAGGTGAAGTGTTATAAAGGGGGAATGGGATCAAATATGTTGAAAAAAAATGTGTCATCATTCAATGACACTACTCCATTAGTGTACTCCTTCAAAACTCCTCCAAAACTCCATCATTTTATTTCTGAAATTGAATATGAACCTTGACCACACTCTCAGCAGCTAAACTCAGTTTGTCTAATTATTATTTAAATATTTAAAAATACATAAGTAGATGTACCACTATATTAAGTGGGTTGTGTTAAGAAAACAATTGTTTAGTAAATCGCGGTTTTGACATTGTAAAAAGAGCCAGCCACAAGTGATGTCATACCTTGACGGGGAGACGGGCTCATGAAATTGTGACAAGTGCAAGAGAGAGGGTGACAAAAAGTGACATCACACAATTTTTATATAACAATATGTTTATGAAATATATGACATGGGAGAGGAAAGGAGTAGATGAAGGGGGAATGGGGATGTATGTTGAAAAAAAGTGACAGCATTTAAGGATAGCCCAAAAGTACTCCTTCAAAATCTCCTTGTACTCCTTCAAAACTCCTCCAAAACTCCTTCATTTAAGAAATTTTTTTGAAGGCCCCTTCATACTCCTTCATTTTGGTTTTAACTCCTCCTTTTTTTAGTTCAAGACTACATACCCTTCCCCTATGATGGTAGCTTAAATACTTTAATCGACAACTTAACTTAGTCACGTGGGCAGTTGTATAAGAGCGATTTTAATGTAGTAATTTTGTATATTTATTTCGTTTTCATAAAGATGTGATATATATTAATTGATCAGAGAAATCATAAAGGTTGAAGATGAAAATATTATTGGATGACTAAGACTTTTGTAAGTAAAGTAAAACATTTTCAAGTTTTATGACTATTGTTTTTCCTTCCACCCCCCTCTCAACAGCAAAAGTCAGGTTTTCTAATTATTATTTAAATATTCAAACAATACATAAGTAGATGTACTTTATTAAGTGATTATGTCAAGTGATATTATGCCTTGAGGGGGAGATGGGTTCATGAAATTGACAAGGGAAAGAGAGAGGGTGATAAAGTAAGTTATTGTAATAATATTTTTATGAAAAATATGACATGCGACAGGAGGATTCAGGTGAAGTGTGGCACTTTGTGACAAAGGGGTAAGGTGGTCAAATATGTGGAAAAAAAAGTGCAACATCATTTAAAGACAGCCCATTAGTACTCCTTCAAAATCTCATTTTACTCCTTCAAAACTCCTCCAAAACTCCTTCATTTTACTCCTGAAATTGAGTACGAACCCTGGAGTATGTTTGGATCAGAGCAAAAAACAAAATGAAATGTATGTTATGCAGGGTTGCCTCGCCACAGTGGAACCCGAAGAAACAGGGAAAACACAGGGAATTCAAAAATCAACAAAAAAAGCAGGGAAAATCCAGGGAATTTTTAAATTTTCCTCAAAAAACCCCTGGAAAATACAGGGAATATATATATATATTTTTTTAACCTGAAGTTGCAAACATCAATGCCCTAATACATTAAGTACCAAAAAATAAATAAATCAAAAGTAATAATAATAGTGAAGTTCAGAAATAAAGTAAAATAAAAATTATAATTTTGCTGTTTATTTAAAAGTAAATGTTATGATTTGGATCATAAAAACAATCTTTTTATTGATTTATTTAACATGTATCTTCAATTTCATGATAATTTAATTTGGAGTGTATAAAATTAGTCATCAATATTCATTGTTCTGCTTAACTTTTGCCAACACTTTTAGGTCCAAGTAATAATCCTTATTTATTTTCATTTATTTATTTATTTGATTTTATTCCCTGTGCTGGGGAAAAAAATAAAATGTATCCTGTGGTATATTATCCCAATCCCTGTGGTATATTATCCAATCCCTGTGGGTAATATTATCAAGATATTAATGTTCTTTTTCAAACTTCAGTGTTTGCTCGTTTGTAATGTTTCATTTTCATACAGGGAATTTTTTTGCTCCAAAATTGAGTGGCAACCCTGTTATGTTTGTTGGGGGGGGGGCAGTAAAGGGAACCCTACAGCACAATTTTTTCCTGAAATGAATCTGTATTTTTGAGTGTAGTAGATTATATCTAAACTTTCGATCTAGGTACCGCAATGCAGGTACAGGGACTACAGGCTCATTGACTATATTAACTTCTTACTTGTGATACAATCAAGGTTTGCCGATATATATCCGATATTTATTTTAAAAATATCGTGGTATTTTCAATATAAAACATATATCAATCATAGTAATATTGTTCATTGATTATTAAAAATTACCAAAAAGTTATGTACTCTACTTTTATGATGTATTAATAAATCATTAATACAACGAAGTAATATAGTATTCCTTTTTACTTTCTTCTATATCTAATATATAGAAGAAAGTATTGGATTCGAGCAAATTTTCGAATTTCGAATTTTGACGGATTCGAACGTTTTGAGGTGTGCTGAGTCCATTTCGACTATTTTTGGAAAATGTCTGTCTGTCTGTGTGTATGTTTGTCACGTTTGTGTGTGACCAGTTTTTTGTGGCCGCTCTACAGCAAAAACTACCGCATGAAATCGAACGAAATTTGGTACACATATGTGCCCCTATGTGAACTTGTGCCCATTGGTTTTTGGCGCGAATTCTTCCAAGGGGGGGTGGAGCAATGGGACGTTTTTTGAGTTACGCCTGCTTGCTATTCCTCAGGAAGTAACTGGCGGAATCAAACAAAATTTGGTCCATATGTTGCCCCTAACAGGAGCAGGTGCTGATTCAATTTTGGTGTCAATAGCTCAAACGGGGGTTGAGTTATAGAACGTTTTTTGTCGTCAATTGTGACTGCTGTTTCTCAAGAAATAGCGAACGGAATGAAGCAAAAAATTTTTGACAAGAAGCCCTTAGTGGGTATAAGAGCTGATTTTATTTTGGTGTCAACAGCTAAAAAGGGGGTAGCGCAATCGCCCGTTCTTTTTTTCCATTCTGAGTGCCCTATCTCATGAAGTAATGCTACGTTCTGGTTGAAATTCGGAATATATGTGAATCCATACGTAAACAGGCTTTGGTTCAGTTTTGGCGCCAATCGCGCCAAGAGGTGCTGATTTATTTTTATTATCATTATTTTTTTTGCGAATAAAAATAGCTTTATTAATGCAACAATAAGAAAGATAAATCGTAATAGATTGTCGTCTGCGTATGTCTCGTGATTTTAATTGTATGGAAATGATCGGAAATATTATCTCAATGATTTAAAATTTTTAACTGCTGCCATCTTATGTTTGATAACAAATAAAATATTTGTAATTAATTCAAGCAAGGCTTTTAAAATAACTTTCAATTTTCGCTCTTTGCTTTGCTTCTGCAATCATTCAGACATTGGGATGGTCGTCAAGTTTTGCATGTGTAATTTTGTTTTTGTTAGGAATATTGCTTCCTTGTCAAGCATGGGGAGGGATCAGAAAAAGGAAAAATATAGAAGAAAGTTTCGTGATGGCCACAACATACTAGTTTATTTTGTATCAATAAACATATTAGTGATGTAACAGTTTTAATTCATATTAATAGTGCCTCATTAAATATTAAATGTTGGTAGGAAAAAAAAGAAATTTTCTTATGACTGTGCACCGACTGATGCATATTATTTATTTCCGAATCACATAACTGTGTAAAAGTAGCTAACAGAAGAAAACTGAGTTAAACAGCTAATTTTAAATTAACTCCATTCAAATAGATAAAAATGTTAAATGAAATATTGGATGTAAATAATTTAAGAAAATTTTATTTTAAGTCCACATATCGGTGCCTCAGAGAACAGTAAGATATCTAAAGTAACACTAAGATATCTTACTGTATCTCTGAGTCGACAATATTGTAAAAACAATTTAAGAAAATAAGGAGTGATTTGATGATGCATTTACTATTTTGAAGACTTCAGTTTCTGCTGATTGAAAATATTAGATATATATGAAAATATCTGATATATATATATCAAAATATTGGATATTTTCAAACCCTGGATAAAAGGTAGGAATACTTTCTACATTTTATCCTTTTAGGTACATTTTATTTTTCTACAGTACAGTTCAGGGTTGGGTTTTTTTGCCGGCAAAAAGGTATTTTTGCCGGGACAGTGGAAAAAACCATGGCAAAAATGGAAAAAAACGGCAAAAATGGAAAAAACCGGCAAAAACCCAATTGCAAATAAAGTAGCTTTATATTGTTAATCAAGAAATAGTGACAATATAATATAAATAATGCACTTTAATATTTTAGTTATGTCTCTCCATGTTACTTCTAATTTATAAGGTGAAAAATAAATTAAAAACAAATGTTGGGATTGCAAAACTTAAGATTTTAAATGTTGGCTCATTTTGAAAAAAATGTTTTAGCAAATTCCTTCAATGCTAATCAAAGAATGTTTACTTAAGCTTAGTAAATTAATACATAAAAAGTTTGAATTCTAATTATATATATATACACATATTTAATTAATCACTTTTTTATCCCACTAAGATTTTTAAGCTATTTAATTCAATCTAAATTAAAATTATAAATTAAATTCAATCTAATGATATTTCAATCTAAAGAAATGTGTATTTTGCTTTTTAAGTACTTTTATTTCTTTTATTTTATAGTTGCATCTTGATTAAGTATAATTTATGTAGATATTTAGTATTCTGTAAAAAATGCTATTATAAACAAGCTAATTAGATTTTCATTGTAAGTTAATTATTTGTCTTAGATGTTACAAACTGAAATTTTATGTTTGTTTAAAAATTCAAAAGTAAAAATGCTCCATAACTTTAAAAGCAAGTTAAACCTTAAATTTTTTTAAACTATAAAAATTAAATTAAAATTTTATCAAAATCTTTTCATGCTTTTACTTTTATAAAAAAAGGAAAAAAAAACTGTCCGTAAGTTGTTAACACAAAATCTATTTTTGCCACTTTGGCAAAAACTGGCAAAAACCTATTTTTGCCGGGCGGTAAAAACCGTGGTTTTTTCCATGGTTTTTTCTGCCCCCGGCAAACACTTGCCAACTCTGGTACAGTTGAGCTCTCTTAATACGATCACATTCAATACGAAATCGCGGCTGAAGCGAACAGCTTTAAAAAGTTGTTAAATTTGTGTTGGAATTTTAATTTTATTTTGTCATAATGTATTAACTATTTTATTTGCTCAACCGTATGCAAATCTCCGTAGCTTAAGAAGGTATTTAAGCAGTCGACTGTATCTACGTGGGAGTGATTCTATGTGTTGGTTTTGTGTGTTTAACATGTTCTGTAAATACTTTTATTTTACATAAATTCTTGAGTATAAGAATAAATATATTTTAACTTAATATGATAGTTATCTCCCAGTCTCTAACTACACCAGGCAAGGGCACTGCATGCATAAACTCTGCTACTTATCAGAATAATTTGGCTTGCTATCTAATTAAATTTAAATTTTCACATATAATTACGTACATTAAATTGAAAGTTCTACTGCGTCTGTGATCGGGAAAGATGAGACTTCTGAAGATTTCGACCCTCACAGTGATCCCTTCCCTTTTCCAGATGCTGCGGTCAGGATGCACGGGCGAGACAATGTCCGAGTGTACAGTACTTCCTTCGTGCCCATGTACTATGCCCTGCCGAAGAGAAAGTCAAGTGCCACATGAAACTGGTCTGCCTCAAGCCCCTGGAGAAAGTGAGTGTATATCACTAGCTAGTATAAAATAAAAAAGGAATATTACATTACTTTGTTACATTATGATGCATAATCATCATACTTCATAATACATCATAAAAATATAGTACATAACTTTTTGGTTATTTTTAATAATAAATAAACAATGATACTATATGATTAATTTCAGTTTTCCATTGAAAATAGCGCAGTTGGAAAAATAAATATTAAAAATATCAAAATATCGTGATATTTTCAAAATAAATATCAGATATATATCGTGATATATATCGGCAAACCTTGATGTATTACAGGGGTGATTGTGAGTTCATCAAAAAATACCTGAAAGTTTCAAAGCGAGAACGGGGTGGGGGGGGGGGGGGGTAATCTTTGGCCACTATTACTTAATTGCCTTTGGCATAGTATTAAACAGTTCTGAGTCAAAATATTGTGTGTACATTTGATTAAATTTTTAATGGGTTACAAAGTTACTTTTGAGCTGGTGTTATATAAATTATCTTGACATTTGTCCATCTTAAGGGATAGGTGTCCATCTGAAAGCTCTTGCAGGTATATTTGATGATTATTATATAATTTTAAAAAATGTGGAGGCAGGGGGATAAAAGCATAACAAAAACAAACATAATTCCGGTATTTTCGGACATAAAAATACCGGAAATACGTCCGAAATACCGGAAATTCGGTAAAATACCGGAACACAATCACCCCTGTATTAAACTTAAAAATCTGTTGACGATTTGTGCTTTTCATGCCTTACTTTTGTTTTTTATTCAACCTCAGTGTGTGTATTGTCGCCTCATAGCAACAGTAAGATATCTAATCCTAGAAATAACACTAAGATATCTTACTGTTGCTGTGAGGCGTGACGATATGCGAAAAACAGAAATTGATGAGCATTTTAATATTTATGAAAGTTATGTGGCATATGTCGAAAGTAAACTGTGATTTCTGCCAAATAAAATCAACTCGACGTTAAATCCCGGTTATCACGAATTTGCCGTTTCAACTGCGCTTGCGTGCGGACTTTGCTGATTTCAAAACTCTTGCTCAAACTAATTAAAAACATTTTAAATTTTTTAATAAATATGAGATGACAACAGATAAAAATTAGAAATCACAAAGTTTTCTCTGATTTAGTTTTTACGCCACAGTAAAGATTGAGTTTTGCATCTTAATCGTTAATGGATTCGGAGTCTGATTTGTCTGTCCCTTTTCAGGACCAAACTTTTAACCTCAGAAGAGCGTACTAGAATGGCAGCATCACTTCTAACACAAAGCTGAACCTTCAACCTAAATAAAAATGTGTAATATTAAGCTTTTTACGCCTAACGTAAAATATCTGCAAAAGACGGATATCTGTAATATTCCAATCATTTTTGAAGTACATAAAAATTATTGGAATATTACAGACTTATTATTGGAACAATTCGTACAAACGTAATTTCGTACAAACGTAAATAATATTCCAATAATACAAATTTATTGTTAAAATATTATTTACGTTTACGTTAAATAAATATTTCCAAACCAATAAATATTGAAGTGTCGTTTTTCTCTTAAGATTATCAGTTATTCATATCCGTAGTTTCATATAATGTATCACGAAGTCGTTGTGAAAATATTCTAATCGCATTCATTAATTTGTTGGGACTCTCGCTCAGCCTAAATATAAACAAGCAACATGAAATCTCAAAACAGAAAGCCCAAAAAGCAAAGTCCGAGCGCAAGCACAGTTGAAATGGCATACTTGTGATAACCGGGAATTAACTTCTAGTGTGTATATCCAAAGCATTTCTTCCTGCAGCTGTGGAAATGATGACTTGACTCATTTTGGTAGATACAGTAGAAGACCGTTATAACGCCAACCTGTATAACGCAATTCTCTATAAACTGCACAACTTTTCAGAAGCAAACAATTAGTTTTGGAAGCTTAAAAAATCCGCCTGTTTTGATTTGCAATCATATAAATTATTAGGCCAATTAAATTTTGAGACAGTTTATCATCTTTCCGTCTTAATTCAACGCTTTTAAATGAAAATGAGTTCTCACAATAAACAGAAAATATCTGATGACTCTTGAAGATGCAGCTGTTATGCAAACCATGAAGCCAGCAGAACTGCAGGATAATTCACTTTCTTTCGATTGTGAAACATATTTATTTGAATTTCTAACTGTAATATTGGTACTTTAATACTCATTGCAGATAAAACTCGTTCCCAAGTGCTAATATATAGATATATTCTGATTATTAGTTTCAAAATTTGTGAAATGATCTATGTAACGCAAAAACCTGTGTAATGCAAAAGCTCTGGTCCCGAGGTGTGCGTTATAACGGTCTTCTACTGTATTACATTAGAATGGTCTGTCTTCTAGAGATGAGTTCGAGCTTGTTTTTGGAAGTCCGAGCTCGAAAATTTGTAAACCGTTCCTGGTATACTGTCTCATGTCAGAATTCAAGCCTGCTTGCTTTTGAATCAAAAACTCTCAAAACCGAACCCACTAGTGTCCGACGTAGTTTTTCTGTTCAGCTGTTGTTTTATTTTGTATCAACCAAAATGGGCTCTTATATTGCAACAGCGATTGGTTCCAAGCATTTTTAATAAACCTGCCCAGTAATAAAGATCATTTTATTAAAACTTTTCTCTAGATGCTCTGTTTCAGAGTTGAATGAATAAGTATATTTTATTGTGTATAAGTAAACGCAAAAAAAAACGTTATACAGGGTTCGTACGGGTCACGGAAATCCTGGAAAGTCATGGAAAAATAATAAACAAATTTCAGACCTGGAAAAGTCATGGAAAATTAATATTTTCATTAAAAGTCATGGAAATTTATTTAAAGTCATGGAAAAATGTCTTGGGTAGTAAGAGAATAACAATAGCTAAAAGTGCGATAGAAATGTTGAGTGATTCAGTAATATTGCATATAAATTGAACAATCCCGAAAACAAATCCGAGTTTGGAATCCAATTTCATCTGCTTCTGTAGCATCCGCTCGCCTTTTTTTGCAATGTGATGTTTCTACCGGGGCATCTCTAATTTTGAATTCACCATTATTTTTGACACTTCTTATATTTTATATTCTGTAGTAGTGGGGTTGCACGTTCTTGATTTTGCCATGCTCTCTCAATTCAATTGCACCCGAGTTTGTTTCTACTTCTTGTAAAAAATTGATTAGGAAATTTATCAGTTTACATACCTGCCAACCCTACTGGATTTTCCGGGAGACTCCCGGATTTTTAACATTTCTCCTGGTCTCCCGATATTTAATGAAAATCTCCCGTTTTTTATTAATCTCTAAAAAAAATCCCTTCATTTAGGGACTTTCTTGATAATGAAAAAAATAAACCCCTTTAAAAAAATTTTATATCCTTTTAGCGCTTTTACTCCATGGTTTGAAAGTTTCCTACTTAATTTCAAACTTTACCACATTGGAATCTGGCAACATCAGTTCTTGTTTACATTTGTGATCTCGTTTCGCGCGTTCATGAGTTGCGAAGCAAAGAAGATTTGGGGGGGGGGGGGGGGGGGGGGGGTTAAGTTATGATGTCAGTTAGCAGAAAGCCAAAAACCTTTTAAGCAACATACAATTGTGAATTTCTATTTTTGAATTGGTCACCCAAAAGTGACCATCACATATTTTGCGCAATGTTTTGTAATGACTTCAGCATTGCTCATGGTGGTAAGGTCAAGCAACTTGCATATGATTGTACTTTAAGGGATAATTTAAAAAAATCCTTAAATCCCTTCAATAACATGGGAAAAAGCGATATTGCGCCACATTGAAAAAAATCTACTGGATTTTTTTCTTTGAATGTTGGCAGGTATGAGTTTATCTTAATATGTTGAAGGCTTTAGAAAATGAAAACTTTAGTCAGGCAATAGAACATAGAAATAGGGGAATTCTAAAAAGTGGTGCTCAGCATAGAGCTCGCAAAACTGATCCTTGTGGCCAGCTGAAATATTTAGTTTATAAAAATGAAACTTAGAAGAGAAATGAATTTACTGAAAAACATGGCTTTACTTTAAAGAACGAATATATTGTCAAGATACATGGGTGATTAGATGCACTATTGACACCAAAGGGCAATGTTTTTATGAAGTAAATTTATTATTGGAAACTTAGTAATGACTCATTTAATTTTTATCCCATTCATTACTATTCGGCCCTATTTATAAAACATTTATTAGATATTTTAGACATCAGTCACTGTATTTTTACAGCATATAGTGAAACAGCATTCACTATATTTTTACTTTACTTGAATTTATATGATAAAGACAAAAAAGAATAATTTATCAGTTTCTGCAGTGCGTGCACTGATATTTTTTAAGTCACAAGTAAGTGCTCCAATGAGATAATGGCACCCTTGTAAAAGTTTTTCTAATGCCCATTTCCAAAAATTGGCAAGTTTGACATTAAATAGTACTATTCTCTATGTGTAACAAGGTCATGAAAAATTTTATGAAGTCATGAAAAAATCTTGGAAAAGTCATGGACATTTTTTACCCAAATTGAGTACGAACCCTGGTTATATAAATTTTTATATTTTCAATCTTTCATTTTACGGTTTATGTTTTGAAAAAAAAGTATCGCCTTTTGATACCACCTTTTTTTTTGTTGTTGTTGTTGTTGCAAAATGCGCAATTGCTAGGGGATTTATTTACCCTGCCTTTGGATAAATACCCAAAAATATTTACCTTTCGGCTGGAATTGACTGAGCTGGCGGTGTATTTCATGTATTTCTGCCTTAGCCCTGGCTATAGGGCGGTAACTTACTGAATATACCTGCCTTGCCTGCAATATTCGAGTTGAACCGAACCATTGTTTCGGTCACTCCTCTGGTCAGTGCTAATTCTGTATTAGCTACCAGTTTGTTTGGCACTCTTGCCTTCCTTAAGAGGTTTTCCACTTCCAGCTCAGTTAGTCCTATGCCGGGCTGATGAGTGCTAATAAGCACGAAACTGCAGTCCTCGGCTGGAATTGACTCAGCTGGCGGTGTATTCCATGTACATATGTATGTATCAGTTTTAGCAACTATTTCATATTTAAATTAAAAAAAAAAAAATCCTATTCACTTTTTGCATTTTTTTTTTTTGTAAAATACCCAGTTTTTGGGTATTTACCCAGGCCTTGGGTAAATACCCAAAAAATATTTACCGATCCACATCACTAATCATAGCACCATTGTTCATTCATTATTAAAAATAGCCAAAAAAGGATGTACTGTATTTTTACGAAGTGTGTTAATTCATCATTAATATAACATAGTAACGTAATATTCCTTCTTACTTCATATTCATAAAATGATTAGCGATGTAAAAATTTCAATTCGTATTAAAAGTGCCTCATTAAACGTTTGTAGGAAAAAAAGAAAATGTCTTATGACTGTGCACCGACGAATGCATATTTTTTATTTCTGAATCATAAAACTGTGCAAAAGTAGCTAACACAAAAAAAAGTGAGTAAAACAGCTAATGTTAAATGATCCCCATTAAAATTGATAAAAATGTAAAAGGAAATATTAGATATCAGTTACGAAAGAAACCTTATTTTCAAGTCTACATATTGTAATAATAATATTAAAAAACAAAGAATGATTTTAAGGATGTGCATTTTCTATTTCGACGACTTTAGTTTGTGCCGATTGAAAATATCGGATATATATATCGAAATACAGTGAAACCTGTGTAAGTTGACCACTTGCGGTGCAATACTTTGGTGGTCAACTTTGACAGGTGGTCAACTTATAAAGGGGATAATGATTATTATTAATATTATTTTTATTTTTTTGTAAGTCTTGCACCATGTATTCATTTTTTGCCTAATTGACACTTACTCTTTCTGTTCAACTCACTTTCATTGTTTAGCATTACTTTGAATCAATAATATAAAATGTTATTCGAATATTTTTAGAGATTATTTTCCCAGAATGATGTATAGTATGTTATGAAAATTTAAAATTTCAGTAAATTGATCAAAAAAAAAAATCTTATTGTTTATGTAAAGTTAATCATTTTGTATTAATACAGTCGGACCTCCATATATCGAAGTAGCAAATTGCCGAAAAAAATTCGATATGCAGAAATTTCGATATATGGAAACGATCTTATTTTATCATAAAAGCATCCTAAAACATTAAAATTAAAGCTAATTTTCGTGTATGAAACCCATTTTATAATTTATACGAGTATCGGATTAAATTAAAGTTAATGATTAAAAAATTAACAGAAATTACATTTTTACGCCAACTATTCATCTTCATATTCTTCGGCAATTCATCTTGATCGCACCATTAGGAGATTTTCGTTTTAACAATGTGATCGAGAGAAAAGTAAAAAATCAATCTACTTAACTTGAATGATTTTTACTGAAGATAAGAAGACTAGAAATTATAATCAACAAACAAAAGGGATAATTTGAAACTGATTTTACAGTGTTACTGGTTACAGCTAAGATTTGAAATAAACTTGAGGGAACTTAAAACTTCAGAACGGAACAACGACACAGGCCCTTAAACCCAGGTTTTTTATGAGTTCCGTAGCAACCTTTAGTAAACGTAATTTTCTCATCTAACCTTCATTTTTCATGAGACAAACAGTCTAAAGTGGAAAAAAAAAAATCTACGAATGTCTCGAAAATATTTCGATACATAGAGATATTTTCGATATATAGAAACAATTTTTCTATGTAATGAACATGGAGATTTGCTGGGATTTCGATATATAGAAAATTTCGATATGTGGAAGTTCGATATATGGAGGTTCGACTGTAGTTCCTAAAAAATTATAGTTAATCAAAAAATAAAATTTTTTTCGCTTAACAACAGAAGAAAAACAAGTTTGGAGAATAAAAGGGTTCTTAGTAGTTTTCCCATGTGGTTAAACTCAAAAGGAGGTTTAGTTATGCTGCTGTTTCATCAGTTGGTAAAATGCTGGTCTGGCATCAAAAATATTCTTGGAAAGCTATAAAAAAAATAATAAAAATAATAATTTGTTGAATAAAATTTTTAAAAATAAACCAAGTGGTCAACTTACAAAGGGTTTTTTTACAATACTCCAAACCAAACTTGGTGTTCATTAGTGGTCAAGATAGAGAGGTGGTCAAGTTACAGAGGTTTTCTTTCATTATATAAGATAGGACTAATTCCGTTCCTGACAAAAGCGGTCAACATAGACGGGTGGTCAACTTACAAAGGTGGTCAACTTTACAGGTTTTACTGTATCCGATATTTTCGAGCCCTGGCTATTTGTACAGTAAATGATTGAATCTATGTCGAAATCACAAACATTGAAAAGCTTTCATCTTGCAGGTGATTGGCCTCCACATGGTGGGTCCTGGGTGTGACGAGATGCTCCAGGGTTTCGCCGTGGCCATCAAGATGGGGGCCACCAAGAGACAGTTCGATGACTGTGTGGCCATCCACCCCACTTCAGCCGAAGAGTTGGTGACCATGCGATGACCCCCTCATCCGACGACTGCGATTTTTAAAACGTGTTCTCCTACGATGCAGTATGGAGCCTCGAGTTCGGAATGATCCCCGGACTGCAACTTTTCCAGATTTTAGATCTTGACTGAAAGATGACAAAAATTAGGACGTTGTGTGTGTGTGTGAGCAATCGGGGGCCGTTCGTTAGTTGTACGTAAGGATGGTTTTGGCAAATTTTGACCAGACCTCATGTAAGGATACGTAAGATTTTTCAAATCCCTCTCCCTATTCCATACCTGCCAACCCTTCCGGATTTCCCGGAAGTTTTACGGATTTTTATGTCCTTTTCCGTTTTTCCGGTTATGAGCAAAAATCTTCCGGATTTTTCACGTTTTGTAGGAAAAATAATTATCTCGCCAATTTTGGCGCTAACGATACTTTTGTGGAACGCGGCACCGCGTTTCCGGCCAAGTAGCCGAGGAAAGGTTGCCGTAAGAGAATGGTAGGTGAAGAAGTGATTCAAGATTATGACGTCACGGAGTGATACGGGGCATGACTTGATCGGGATCCAATCAAAGCGAGCGTCGCGGCGGGCAACTAGGGGCACAATTTCGGCGCCAATTATCTTCTCATTCTCTCAATTCGAGCTGTTTTTGCTTCGTTCTTTTTTTAAGATGAGTAAGAAATGTTATTTCCAAACTTTTAAAGAAAGCAATAAAAGTAATATTTACTAAACGAAAGTAAGTTCAATTGATATAAAATTCATAACTAATATATTGTTAAATGTAAAGAGGGTAGGTGTCCTGTTTGATTTTATTTTGCAATAAAATCTTGTATATAAAAATTAAAAAATCTTCCGGATTATTTTGGCAGGTATGCTATTCTTACGTAAGATTCCATTTTGTTTTTCAAAATGTTCAAATAACGAATCTTACACATCACTGGAACGGTTATTGAATTCCCTATAATTGAATTATTTTTACAAACCATTTTGTGCAAAGAAATATTTAATAAATTGTTGGGATCTAGACTGAATGTTTTTTCAACATTTTTGTATATGATGCAATACTAGTCAGGGTTGGCAAGGTTTTGGGCACTATGGTAAAAACCACAGTAAAAACCCTGGTTTTTACCGTCCTGTCCAAAACCCTTGTGTCCAAAACTGTCTGAAAGTGTCCAAAACTATATTTAAAAAAAAAAAAATTGTATTCTGTGAGAGAACATCAAAAACTAAATAAAATGTATCAAAGCAATGTTTTATATTGAACATTTATTCAATGAGAACAATCGACTTATTTATGCACCTGATTTTAATCTAGTTACATAGAAGTTGAATTCTTGATTAAAATTTCAATTTGCATGCATGAGTTGATTTATTTATTTATTTTTTTCGATATTAGCGACCAAATTTCCTTATATTTATGTATGTGTACAAATGAAATCAGGGTTGGCAAGGTTTTTACCATCCTGTTCAAAACCTTTGTGTCCAAAACTACGTTTTGAGAAACTATATTTTGTGAGAAAATATCAAAAACAGAACAAAATGTATCAACATTATTTTTTTGACTATTTAATATATTTATTCTATGTGAACATTCAAGTTTAAAGTTATATGTAGTTTATTTATGCAGCTGATTTTAATCTAATTATGTAGAAATTAAATTCTTCATTAGAAATTTCAATTTGTATGCAGAAGTTTTTTTTCCCTCCATAAACCAAATTTTTCAACATTTATGCATGTGTGCAAAAGAAAGTATTCAAAATACAGTGCAATAATTGACTTAAATGCAATAAATTTTTATAGTTACAGAAAGTATTATATTAAAAATATGAACTAAAAAAAGAATAGCACGAGTTTTATAACATAAGTGTTTAACCATCAGTTTTTTGTTCTCTAATCTATGATTTAAAAAAAAATTTCGTTATGACATCATGCGAAACTTATTTGAAAAAAACATTAAAAAAATTAAACACTTTTTTATTTATTTTTTTTTTTTTTTGTATTTAAATACTGCACATTTAATAACATTCCTTTGAGTCATAAATGGAACTGGAATTGGTAGTGTTGTGAATTTCTTTTCATAACCCTACCAACTGTTATATAAGGGAGTTTTTATGTAATAGTTATTGACAAGTTTTTTAAGTAAAATATTTTTTAAATGAACATTGGAGAAAAATATCATCAACTACTCGTTAATTAAACCTCATTAAAATTTATATTTATGCATTACGAATATTGCAGTAAATAAAGATTGATTAGATTACACCGCTTTAGCTTTGGCATAGTTTTGGACAGTTTTAGACAGTTTTGGACAGTTTTAGACAGTTTTGGACGGTAAAAAAACCCAGGTGTCCTGTCCTAAACCAGTTTTGGACAGTCCAAAACCCAACCCTGATATTAATCTTTATACATAAATGGCTACTTCCGTATGTATATATATGTATGTCCCGGGTAATCTTCAAAACTACTGGACCAATTTCAAACCATTTTTTCACCATAGATAGCTACATTATCAGGGAGCAACATAGGCTGTAATTTATTCCTAAAAAACTTAGTTTAAAATCTTTATGATGGAAAACAGTAAATGTCATGTAATTTCCCCATTAAATGATTAAATACAAAACCCATTGCTACATAAAAATTCGTTGCCTTACAGCAGCAATATGAAAAGTAATCATAATGAAAATTTTGAATCGAGGCTTCTCTGGAGCAAACATGAGTTTAACGTCATTTAAACGTTTGGAAACTCTACTTTTTGCACACTTAGGGAAACATAGTAGGGAGCTTTTTTTTCCTTTCTTTTTGTGTGTGTGTACTATTTAATTAAATAAAGCGCACGGTTCTTTTACTGATCTTTGTTTTTGTTAGTTCATATTTTGGAAGTTCTTCAAATTTTTTTTATGCTTCGATTCGTGCTTTCGTTTCTAAATGAATACTCGTTCGTTCTTCATACTTATTGCTATTTTACTTTTATGGGTAAGGAAGAAGCTCGATTTTCAATCACGTCAAAGCAGTGTGTTTTCAGTTCTTTCAGTTAAAACTACAAATGAAAATAGTCGTAAAAAAAAACGGAAAATTTCGGAAAAAAACGGAAAAAAAAACGTCTTTTTCCGAAGGAGTAAATTTCCACTGCGGAATATTTGATAAAACGAATTTTTTCAACGTTTCAGGAAGTTTTAATTTAAATTTTCAGCAAAAAGTGATTAGAAATTTCTCATACTTGAATTTTGATGTAATTAACTCCCCCTACTACGGCTGGGCAATATACCGATATATCGATATATAACTGTTACCACGGTAACCATATTTAGATTTCTATTCGTCCCATATAAATCGGTTGAAACAGAAATACGGGACATTATTACGGGGAAATTGAAATACTGACTCAAAAATACATAACTTTTTACAGTTCTGTATGATGGATGAGGGCTTGAAATTTCAAGAAATGAACTGCATTTTTCTATCAGTTATTTTATTTTTAATTATAGTACGAGGGAAAATTAACAACATGGTCTCCGGATCCCATCCCCCTAAAAAGCTTTCAAGAGCGGGGCCCTTCTAAGCACAGCACCCCTAGTTTCTGACAACGCTGATATGGCCTCTCGTGGGCCCTGAAAAGGGAATGCGTGTTGGTTAAAAAAGCATCTTAATGCAACAATTAAAAATTGACCAATGGAGGTATCAACATGGTTCATAATTTTAATTAAAGGTAAACCATTGATATTAACAGGGGTGATTGTGTTCTGGTATTTTATCGAATTTCCGGTATTTTCGGACGTATTTCCGGTATTTTCGGATGTATTTCCGGTATTTTTATGTCCGAAAATACCGGAATTATGTTTTTTTTTTGTTATGCTTTTATCTCCCTACCTCCGCAATTTTTTAAAATTACATAATACTCATCAAATATACCTGCAAGAGCCTTAAGATGGACACCTATCCCTTAAGATGGACAAATAAATGTCAAGATAATTTGTATAACACCAGCTCAAAAGTAACTTTGTAACCCATTAAAAATTCAATCACATGTACGCACAATATTTTGACTCAGAACTATTTAATACTATGGCAAATGTGCACTTAAGTAATAAGGGTCAAAGATTCCCTGCCCCCCCCCCCCCCCCCCCCCCCCCCCCCCCCCCCCCCCCCCCCCCCCCATGGTCTCGCTTTGAAACTTTCAGGTATTTTTTGATGAACTCACAATCACCCCTGTATTACGCTGAATAAAAGGTTTGCGAAATATACTGAACAGAAACGTTTGTATTAAAAAAGAAATGAAAAACGAAAGGAAACTAATGAGATTAAATAAAATACGCCGCCAGCTCAATCATTTCCATCCGAGCTGTCGCATCAAAAAGAGCGCAACCCATATCATAACTGAATGAAAATGGTAGCTTTATCTTTGATGTTTTTTATTCCGATCGTAACACGGTAATCCTATTTTAAAGCGTTATCTCCGGCAACCCTGAAGTTGTACACATTTAACATTAATGCGCGAACATGGTATTTTTTGCATAGACTAATAATAAGAGTAGACCGAGCTATGGCAACCCTTTTCCTGCTCATAAACCAAATCATGTGACTGGTGGATATCCTAGCAACAGTGGGCGTCGATCGTAGCAGACGATCAACGCCCGCGAGAAATTAAATAAATGGAATTGATGGAACACGGAAGAATGATCTTTTATGCAGTCCGATTTGTAAACTTGTCATTCTAAGTTGTAAATACTTTGTTAATATAGTGCGTTTTTCGTTTAGATAGTATTGTGCATTTTCTTTATCCAAATTCAATAACTCTCGAAACAATTAAAGATGCAAGCGCCCAAAAAGAATCGACAAACGGTAAGATTTTTACCTACAATTTCAATTTAAGGTACCGATTAGTACATTTTTGCGTTAACGCAAAACGTTTACGCCATTACGTTCACGCCAACGCTGACAGAGCAGTTCCGGACGAAATAAAAGTTACTGAAGACTGTGTTATCAAAAACTAATTGCTACTGTCAAAATAATGCATTACTAAAAGAAAAACAGTTCAATCATCTCTGCACCTGGAAAAAAAAATTATAATGAAAACACATTACGTCTTAAAATACATGTCGAGTGCCAAACTATAGATAATCCTGCCATCTAGCAACCGTGCTGCCAAAGTGTTCGCCAAGTCTTCCACCAGTCACATGATGTATCCATGAACCAATTTTTTCATCAGCAAGTCTGAGAAAGCTCGGTCTACTCTTATTATTAGTCTATGACTTTTTGTGAAAGTTGTACGCATTAACGAAGATGGAATTCAGTTCTACCATGCTTATGTTCTTTGCGAAAGTTCTACGCATTTTCAGAAGAGTAACAAGTACCAAGTATGATTGAAAAAGCCGAGCTTGTCGATTTATTGGATGGATTACCAATGGACATTTATTAAGTGAGTACAATTTTTAAGCATTTTTTTTATTTACTAATGTAACGTTAATGAATAATATACATAATTTGTGGATTTTAAAAATTATGAAAAATTTTATTGAAATAAAAAAAACGTCTTATAATTTATTTAAAGCGTTAAGCACACTTAACATCAAAAAAGTGTAAAAATGAGCTTTGAGTACTGTGTTTTCAACGAGTACTAGCTGGATATTAGCAGTTTAAGACATTATGAATTAAAAGTTTTATTTTTGGTTGTGGAAGGTTTTTTTTTTTCTTTTTTAATTGAAAGAAATTTTTTTCCAATCTTCTGGATTTCAATGTTTCGAAATCGGGGTCTCGTACTGTAATAACTCGTCTGTAGAAATGCAGCAGAAAATCACACAGGGTTCGTACGCTCCTTCAAAACTCCTCCAATACTCCTTCATTTGGGAAATTTTTTGAAGGGCCCTTCAAATTCCTTCATTTTGGTTTTAACTCCTTCAAAACTCCTTCTTTTTAAGTTGAAGACTACATAGTCTTCCTCTATGACAGCAACTTGAAATACTTCGATCGACAATTTAACTTTGTCACAGGAGCGAAGGTATAAAGGTGATGAGGGGGTGAAAATATTATTAGATGACTAAGACATTTTCATAATTGAAGTAAACCATGCTTAAATGGGGCTTGACTATTTTTCAAGTTTTATGATTATTGCATGTCCTTCCACCACACTCTCAGCTGCAAAAGTCGGTTTCTCCAATTATTATTTAAAGATACATAAGCAAATACAAATACAAAAGTGACGACCAGCAACAGTCTCTGGGCCCAGCTAGACTGGTCCTAGTCCATTTACAATCCACAGTGAAGATCAATGGCCCTCTTAAAACCATCTACTCCCTTGCTCATTACCACCTCTTCCAATAAGCTGTTCCGAGGTTCCGCTACCCTGCTAAAATAATCATTTTTCCTAACATCCCTGTCAGCCTGAGATTTAAATAGCTTAAAACAATGACCCCTCGTCCTGTTTTCAGTGCTAAACTTCAGCCCCCTAACATCTTTCGTTTCGATAAATTTAAACAACCGAATCATGTCCCCTCGGTCTCTTCTTTGCTCGAGACTGTACATTTTTAGCCTTCTAAGCCTAATCGTAGTCTAAGTGAGAAAGTCCATTTGTTAGCCTTGTAGCCCGCCTTTGAACCCTTTCCAATACATTAATGTCTTTCTTAAGATAAGGAGACCAAAACTGAACAGCATACTCCAAATGGGGTCTTACCAAACTTCTATATAAGGGCAGAAGAACTTCTTTAGAACTTAAGTTCAACAACTTAACTTTGTCACAAAGGAAGGTCTAAGGGTGATGAAGGGGTGAAAATATTATTAGATGACTAAGACATTTCATAATTGAAGTAAACCATGCTTAAATGGGGCTTGACTATTTTTCAAGTTTTATGATTATTGCATGCCCTTCCACCACACTCTCAGCTGCAAAAGTCGGTTTCTCCAATTATTATTTAAATATACATAAGCAGATGTATATTCGAGAAAAAAAATGGCAACAGATCTTTTATCTCAATGATTTTCTTCACCACTAACATTTTAATAAAAGCGTTGTTGCAGAAAGTTGAGATGAAGCAGTGAATAATAATTTGAATGGAGGAAAGCCTTCGAAAAATAGGGATTTGATTTTGAAATCTAAGAGTCATAATAAATAGTTTTTAATGGATATCTCCGCTACTTATTACCGGAAGATTACGTTAAATAGCCAAACATTAAGACGGGAAGATGACGAATCCATTGATACCTGGTTCGATGGTCAGTTCACTGTCCTTCGGAAGAAGAAGCTTGGACATATATACCGGGTTCGTACGCTCCTTCAAAACTCCTCCAATACTCCTTCATTTAGGAAATTTTTTTGAAGAGCCCTTCAAACTCCTTCATTTTGGTTGTAACTCCTTCTTTTTTAGTTCAAGACTACATAATCTTCCTCCATGACAGTAATTTATAATTCTTTGATAGACAACTAACTTCGTCATAAGGGCAATCTTAATGTAGTAATTTCGTGCATTTATTTTTTTCATAGAGATGTGATTTACAAATTGATCATAGTTAAGTCATAAAAGTTGAAGGTGAAACTTTTATTGGAAGACTAAAGTAAAACATGCTTAAATAGTGCTTGGCTATTTTTCCAAGTGTTATGATTATTGTTTTTTCCCTCCACTATACTCTCAGCAGAAAAGTCAGGATGTCTAATTATTATTTAAATATTTAAACTGCATAAATAGATGTACTATATTAAGTGATTGTGTTAAAAATACAATTGTTTAGTAAACCGCAGTTATAATGTTGTAAAAAGGGTCATCCACAAGTAATGTCATGCCTTGAGGAGGAGACGGGCTCATGAAATTGTGACAAGGGGAAGAGAGAGGATGACAAAAAGTGACATCATTTAATGACAGCCCATTAGTGCTCCTTCGAAACCTCATTTTACTCCTTCAAACCTCCTCCAAAACTCCTTCACTTTATTTCTGAAATTGAGTACGAACCCTGATTCGCAGGCAACGGCACTAGTTGCCCGCTGGTCCTACAGGAGGTATGGCGTATGAATTTGCCGTTGAAGATGTGCGAGTGAAGATTGCTTCTATCAAACTATTTTGAATGCTTATTGGAGGACTCCTGTTTACTCATCTATTGCTGAGAACTGGATGTGGTCAACTGAACCTATTTTACGAATTATAGAATGCAAATATATTTTTTTCGATGCGTAGCATGTATTACAGGCTTCCAAAATATCATGGCATTGTCGATACTTTGATACATATCCGATATTTTCAATTGGTGCAAAAAGTCTTCAAAATAGTAAATACATCCACAAATCACTCTTTATTTCCTTATACTGCTATTGCAATAATGTAGACTTAAAATTAAGGTTTCTTTCATTATTTATATCCAATACAGTCGACTCGCGCTATAACGCGATTCGACTTACGCGAAACGGCTATAACGCGAGTTTTTCGCGAGTAGCGAATTTTAGAGACAACGCAAATTTCTCGCCCGGAAGGCAAAAGTTTTCGTCAAGGAATCGCTGGGCGTACGTATCATCTTCGATAGTGGCTACTAAATATCGGTTTCTCGAAACGACTTCATCCCTTTCGCATGACTGAAAAGGGGAAGTTTTAACACCGTACTAGTCGAATCATTGCTTTGTTGGTGTATACAAATAACTACTCCGTATTTTCCACTCTAAATGCAAAATTTAATTTTACATGGTATACTTTTCTAAGCATGCTGCTTCAGCTTAAGCTAGGGTAGAGAAAGTTTCTTAAAAGTAAGGAAAAAGTGAAGATCTTTGATACGCAGGAGAGTATAGATATCAATCGGATGAACTTCACATCAGCACCTACTATCATAATATTCAGTGTTTTAGTTATAGTAATTATTCTTACCATATATATTGTAGAGTAGTGTAATAGGGTTGCATTTCGTTCTTATTAATATTATTGCATACTCAGGGGTCGAAGTAGTCCTATATTTCCTATATTTTCAAAAAAAGGCCTCAAAATCGTCCTATATTTCCTATATTTTTCAAAAATGTCCTATATTTCCTATATTCCCGTTTTATACCATATATATCTTCTAAAAAGAACTGTAAATAAACTTTCTGACATCGGATTTTTCGCTGAAAGTACGTGCCCAAACGAATTTCAAATTAAAAAACTCAAATGACTAAATTCTGCAACAGGCATCTTCTCTCATTAGCTACAGCAATGTGACGTCACTCTATAGTGGGTAGAATTTCGAGAACTAGGTGCTGGTTTTAGTATAGTATGGTATAGTTGGTTTTAGAATTTTGCATTTGGGAGGGGGGGGGCAACAGCCGTTTGTTTTGTTTTCCAACATGGTTTTTGTTTTTGTTGGTATATTTTTGTGTTCGGTGCATTTTCTGATCGGAATGTTCTAATTTTCTTTTTGCAATCTTTTCTTTTTGTGGAATCTTGGGATCGTGGAATGGTTAGTTCCTTATGATGTTAAAACGTAGTTTGTTGTAATAAATGGAATTATAATGGCGAAATCGCATCGCTTAACAACATTTCGTGTGGAGTTGTTGAACAAGGAGGACATTAATTCTTCAAATTTTGGTGCATGGTGCACTAAAGGAAAAGATAATTTTACCGCTTTTTGCCATTTTTGCAACTTTTCAGTGCCCATAAATAATAGTGGATTTTCGCAATTGAGGCAGCATGCTAAAACAATCAAGCATAAAGAAAACTCTGAAAAACGTGAGAAGGATCCTTCCCAAGCTCTGTTTGTTCTTAATACAAAGGGTACAAAGGGGGGGGGGGGGTAAAGGGTTCAGTTTAGATATAAAATCTAAGAGCAGTGGAATTAGTACTTGGGTCATGAGTGAGGAAGAAAAAATAAAAATTATCTTCGTTCAAATTTTGGTTAGTTATTTAGTCTGTAAAGTACACTTTTTTCAAAAATTATTCTTTCAACTACAGGAAAGTCATTATAGATGTAAGGTATTTTGTTTGAAGTTTTTTTTAAACAAAATCATTGATAAGAATAAGTGAATAATATATGATATGTATTATTTCTTTTTTTTTATTGCAAAAATATTCATATAATGTGTCCTATATTTGTCCTATATTTTTTGTGGAAAATGTCCTATATGTGACAAGTCGGTCACTTCTACCCCTGCATACTGTACATACAGTATTGCACTTTGTCTCACACTTCCATTGATCATTGATTTTGTTCCTCTTAACTGTATTTTATACTGATTAAGTAGGTATTTTAATTTTTTTTAATGCAGTATAAATTCAGTTCGTTATGTGGAAAAGATTGACATATACTTAAGGAATGGTTTAAAGCAGTCAAAAGGGTATTTGAGCCGCTCAGAAGCCAATGCGGTTAAGTCCAAAACACAAAAATTGAGAAAATTAATGTTTTTTGATACATTGGTTTTTAAAATTCTTGGTTTATTAATTTAATTAGAAAAGTGTATAAAATCTTTTTTCGAAATGTAAACTCTGCAAAAAAACAAGATATGTACAGGATGTGTAAATGAAAACGTAAGTATTTATTGAAATAATGACAGCATCTTAAAAATTTTAGGACTTATACCTTTTGGCAGATGAAAAATATAAGAAATTTATGTAAAAATAATAAAATAATTTATTGTCATAAGTTTTATGTTTATTCATCATAACAAAAACCATCTTCTTACAAGTTATTTAAATGTAAATCTTGATCTCCATGTGTTGTCCTTAATGTCCTGTAAAAGTAGTGTTTAATTGGAGGTATATACTTTACTGAACATATGATGTCTTTTTCTGTTTCTCTTGAAATTGTTCTGAATATAGGTTGAGTTATATTTTTTAAATTTACTGGCCTACCTTTTTTTTATTTATTTTTTTAAAATCAATTACATGAAAGGTATCATCCTCGTCAAAATTATGTTTGAACTTAATGCTGCTTGGGTTCCAATTTTATGCATCTCATATTAAGCCAATTGACTGTTAATCCACTTGTTGATTTTTTTTCTGTTGGTAATAGCTTCTTCCAATTGTCTTGTGAAAAGAAATTCTCATGGATTCTTTTCGACAACTCTGAAAGGGTTCTTCCTTTTACTATTTTGTATTATATGATACCAGTCACTAGGGTTATAAATATACAGAATTTTTTTGCATAAGCTTCTATAACTGCAAAATCAGCATCATTGGGCAAATAACTGTGCCCACTTAATAAAAATTTAAGCTCAATTGATTCAGCCTTTATGTCTTCACTCTGAACCAATTTCATTAATCTTAATACAGTTTTTATATTTCGATTCTGTCCTGAACATGAATCTGAATACATTATAATTTTTTGAAAATCCTTTGCGTACAATTTAATGTGTTTAGATAAACACGATGACACTTCTTATGAACCCCGCAATGCTTGAGTTATAGGCCAAACATACATGTAGCCCTCGTTAGTCTTTAAATCATGGCAACCAAGATTGTATACAAATAAGTTTCTCTTGTAATAAGCCACTGATGTGGATAGTTTCGGAAATGGTAATGCTTTTTCGAAATCAAAACTGAACATGCATATTTCGTCTGAAGCTCTTAGTCGATCATTGGCCATACTACTACGGGCAATTTCTGCATCTCGCAAGTGTTCGTTATGTTCAACTTCAGCTGCATTTTTTTCTTCATCTATTGTAGATTGCTTTTTTATTACCAAATAATCGGATGTTGCACAAATATCTTTTGAAGGTTGCTTAAAATGTAAGTTAAATTTTGTCGAAAATATATGGTAATAAAACTTTTCCTTTACTGGTACAATTTGCTCTTCATTACATTGTTCGACATACAGGTTATACATTTTTGCAATAGAAAAATCTGAATTCAAGTATCTGCCACTGGGATTATGACTTCTTGTGTAATGAAATTCTTGTTTTTCAGTGCTGCCAACAAATATCGAAAGAGGAAGAATAATTTAATTTTTATTTCAAAGTTTATGTAAAAAAATATTAATAAAAGGTGGACTTATTCACAATGGCTTCTGAAATTATTATACAACATGTTCAGAAGCTATTAAAAAAAGGGCTGTCTAACCTAGAAAAAAATAACCAACGAGTAAATCCTTTAATAACTAAGAAGATTAACATTTATTTTATCAAAATTTCCAAAAATCAGAAAATATCCAAAAATGGACTTAACCGCATTGGCTTCTGAGCGGCTCATTTACAAGTGTCTGAAATGTTTATGTTTATCAAAAAGTCGTTTTCATACCCTTTTTCATAACGTGAAATTTCGACTTACGCGAGGGGTCTTGGAACGTATCCCTCGCGTAAGTCGGGACTCGACTGTATTTCATTTAACATTTTTATCGATTTTAATGGAGCTCATTTAGCATTAGCTGTTTTCCTCATTTTTCTTACATTACACATTTGTATGATTCAGAAATAAAAAATATGCATTCGTCGGTGCACAGCCATAAGACATTTTTTTTTCCGACCAACGTTTAATATTTAATGAGGCACTTTTAATATGAATTAAAACTGTTACATCACTAATAATTTTATGAATATGAAATAAAAAAGGAATACTATATTACTTTGTTACATTAATGATGTATTAATACATCACAGAAATATAGTACATAACTTTTTGGCTATTTTTAATAAGCAATGAACAATATTACTATAATTAATGTAGTTTTATATTGAAAATTGCGTAGTTGGAAAAATAAATATCAAAATATCATGATATTTTCAAAATAAATATCAGATATATATCGTGATATATATCGACTGATATATATATCAGCAAACCCTGATGTATTAAACTGAAAAATTGTTCGAGATTTGTGCTTTTCATGCCTTACTGTTGTTTTTTATTCAACCTCAGTGTGTGTATTGTCGCCTCATAGCAACAGTAAGATATCTAATCCTAGAAATAACACTGAGATATTTTACTGTTGCTGTGAGGCGTGACGATATGTGAAAAACAGAAATTGATGAGCATTTTAATATTTATGAAAGTTATGTGGCATATGTCGAAAGTAAACTGTGATTTGTGCCAAATAAAAACATCCCATTTCTGATTTAAAATTGATAGTTTCATTAAAACATGATTGAAGCTTGCAGTAAAGAGGTACCTTTGAAGAATTGTTTCTGGATACATATTGTGGAAAGAAAATAATTAAGTTTTTTTCTTATGAGTGTGGGGGTGAAAAAATGTAAAGATTTGATTTTGTGCTGTGCAATGTTATTTAACAACTACCTAATATTTAGTCCTGTTTCATGGAATTAGTTGTTACAGTAATAATTGCATGAATAATATATAAATATAGTTTTCATTATGATTGAAATAAAGTAAAAATTACAAATTTTCCTAGTAAAAAGCTGGTTATTTTTTAGCCAAAAAGATCCAGCAGTTTTTGTTTAGTTTTTGGTTTGAACAACCTAAAACAAAGCAAAAACTGCTGACTCTTTTTGGCCCGGCTGAAGTTTAACAGTCCAGCCCCCCCACCCACCCCAACTCCACGAACCTGAGAGGGGTTTCCATAACCCCGGTGACATCTGCTCCCCCCCTCCTCCCCCAATAATTTTTACTAGTCAGTGCCCCAGTTACAAAATGTCTTGTTTTTCTAAAAATTGTGTATGTAGATTTAGAACGAGGTTCGTATCAAATATCTCATGAGAAATATCATGAAGAAACATGTTGTGATCACTTTTGTAAATGCCTCATGATACCGTTTTTTCTTGCGTATTATCTGCGGGGGGCCTATAATCGCAGGTCCTAAATTCGGCCTGAAGAAAAAAAAAGCTTCGTATAATCCACGGATAATACCATGTAGAAAAATGAAGTTTGAATTTAGCATACCGTTTGAGCAACCGAACGAAAAACGTGAAAAAGTAATTACTTTAAAGACATAATCAAAATTAATCTGAAATATAATCTAATATATAATGATTTTCTTGAAATCTTGATTATAGTACGCTAATTTCTTGAAAAATAGAGTCAAGACAAAGGAGCAAACGGTCTAATCTTGTGCAAATGAAAGCTTCCTCCTTCACTGTATTCGTGTTCATTTTACATGGCCTGAATCGCGTAAGTGGAACGTTCAAGCAACGTAAAATAACCAACATACAGGCAGGGAGCGAGGAAGAACATGCATGCTTCGTAAAATAAACAACATTCAGTCGGTGTACGGTCCCTATCGGTGAATCCTACTGTAAATATTGAGGTTCAATGCTTTGGTGTTAAGGGGGGAAAAATCACGGATAATCCGTGGCCGCGTATAATCCGCACCTCATAAATTTTGCCCTTTTTTAGCAGATAATTCTCGGATTATGTGCAGGAAAATACGGTAGTTGATTTCTCTTCCTGTGGGGCTGCGGGAAGACAAAATAGTTTCTCCAATTGTGGAATTGAAGTAATATGCCAAATGTTTTGTACTAGTCTGAATAAATCTTTATTTTCTGTACTTTTGTGCTCTTTCTCTATGCATCCACCTTATCAGATTTGGAATTTAAAATTTTTTAAAATCTTATGTTAGTATAATTTGTTTTCACCATACAATCTTAACCACTTTAACTCTCCTGCCATTTTGTAAACCTGGAGAGCGTAACTAATGCCATTACAGTTAAAGCGACTTTCCTTTATAAAGATTTAGTATACGTTTCTTTAAAAAACGTAAATTACACGGTACTTGTACAACAGTTTCGATATTACACGGTACCAAATTTGCGATTATTATAACACGGTTTCGATACTATACGGTTCGAAACTTGAATTAAATACTACACTGTTTTGATACAACATGAATGTTATCGTTAAAAAAGATGGATGAAAAGTGGTGTAAGTCACAAAACGCTGCGTTTCATATCTCGGTGACTATTGGTCGTACAAATTTCAAACTTTTTATGTTGGAATTATTTTTAAATGGAAATTATTTCCCTAAATATTGGTTTGGGAACCTGGGGGCCCATATAAAAAGTTAAATTTTGTATTTTTTTACTCCTTTTGCTTTTCACTTCAAATTTTCAATATCTCAACTCTGCTTCAGTTTTGAACATTTTTGCAACTGGAAGTATACATATGACTAACGATTGCAAAATTAAAGGTCATGCAGGTGTTTCCCTCTCAAAATCATTTTTTCTGCCAGAAGGAAGGGTTAGCGAGCTCTCCTACTCACGCAAGTTTCTAAGAAAGAAAATTTTGGGCTACCTTTGGGCAAGTTAGGAAAAGGGGTAAAGAGTTTTTCCCTTGGAAATTTTTCAAAACTGAAGTTTTCAAAACGCAGTTTTAATTTTTGGAGGCGTTAGGTGAAAGGGGAAAGGAGATTAAGATATCTCGCTCGGAAAATTTCCAAAATGAAAGTCCTAAAAACGTATTTTAGGCTATATTTGATCACGTTAGGGGATCAAATACACTGAATGTTCAAATGCTGTTTTCACAAATTGATATTGAAGTATCGAAGCTTTAAAAACGTAATTTTAGGCTAGATGTTGAGACTTTAGAAGTGAGAGTGAGAGTTGGTCCAAACCAAACGTTAAAAAATGAAATTCGCTTATCTTCTATATCCGAAATTGTCGGATAGATTATCTATTCTCAAAAGCGAGAAAACGGAAATTCCTTGTACTTCGTTTGAAGAAGAGATTTCTTGTGAAGAGTAGGAAATTAGAACAAACTCTAAAACATATTGTTACAAATCCTGTAAATAGTAATCATTGTAGTAACGTAACCTGTAAATAGTTTCCCGTAATGAATATACAACCCCTTTTCATATGGCTAAAGTATACGAACCCCCTATTTCCTTTTTGTTCATTGATAAAATTTGATAACGGTCTACTATGTTCCAGAAGCGTGTGGAATATTTGAGAGATTTCTTTTCGGTGTGTATATAAGCTGTTAGCGATGGATAAAAAGTTAGTTTCGATTGAGAATTTGTTCTGAGAGTGTATTAGCTCTGTTTATTGCGAGGCATTTCGCTGTGTTGTTTTCGTATTTGGAAGTAAATACGTGTGTAAACGTTGAGTTTACGGTGTTGAGTGATATTTGCTTAATTGCTGATGAATCATTTAGCAGTTGTTGACGCTCTTTCCTGTACATAGTGTAAATAAATTTCCTGTGTTTTTATCAAGAACTGTGTCATCCTTTCGAGAAAGTGGAAGTCGCAGCGGATCCGTTACAATATAAAGTGTGATAAGCAATAAATAGTTTAGTGTAACATTTTACACCTCACTCTTGTCATCATTTTTCTGAATTTAAAAAAAAGTTTTTGTTTTACGAGTAGGCTTTCACGAAGTTCTCTTTAAATCCTGTTTTAGCTTTTTAGCCTACTTTCCCAGTAAAAATCAGAGAAAGAAGAAAAAAGCATGAAAGAAGGCTTAATACATCTTAAAAATATCCCGAAAAACAAAAAGAAGTCAAAAATAAATAAAATAGTTAGATAAATATTGAAAAATTAAAAATTGGAAAGTAGGGTATTGAGATGGGGAAAAATGTCTGTCGGTCTGTCTGTCCCCCCCTAAGAACTTTTGAATGAATAGTCCGATTCGAACAAATTTTTTTTTGTTAGAAAGATCTCGGCGAGGACATCTCATTCCCATAAATCTTTTTTTTGATTTGAACAATTTTTCGTTCAATTTTGAACAGTTCAAAAAAACTTAACATTAGCGCCTACGGGGAAATTTAAATCAAAAATAAATCTTGAACTTAGAAGCGAAGTGGCTTCAAACAAACTTTGTAGGGAAAAATTTTTGATAAAAAACATGTATCGAAACTATCTTTTTGATTTGAACAAGTTTTCGTTCAAATTTGAACAGTTCAAATCTCTTAACATTAGCGCCTAAGGGGAAAATGAAAGTCAATATAGATTCCGAACTTAAAGGCGGATTTACTTCAAACAAACTTTGTTGGAAATAGCTCTTGACGACCTACTCCCGACTCCGAGAATTTAGGGGCACCTGACACCGACTCTGACTCCTGTTCCCGACAACTAATCGGACTCCGACTTCGACTCTGACTTCGTAGCTTTGGCAAACATTTATACACGGAGGACAAATGACTGACTCCGATTCTTGGATATTCGACTCCGACTCTTTTATCCCAAAATGAGATTGACTCCGACTCCGACTCCGCTGCTGTGGTTTTAACTGTGAAATAATTATTGTTGATATGATTTGTTTTTATTTTCACGCTAAAGTTTTAATTTAGGTATTTGGTTTTCGGTGAATAAACTCGAAAAATATGCGCAGACGATTTTTTTTTGACAATGAAAATTATTTCTTTAAGTTGACATTTTATTGGTTTTTTTTTATTTTGGTAAGTGCATTAATTCGTTTAAAAAATTATTTTTGGCAACAGGGGAAAAAGAAACGATTTTTTTTATATGATGTATTTATTTTAATGAACTTATTATTATTATTTTTTCGTTTTGAAAGCTGTTAAAAAATTTTTTTAATGGAAAGAAGTGTATTAGCTGCTTTGTTTAAAAGGTGCTGCTATTTTATTTGTTCGTTTTTTTTTTGAAGAAAAGTAAGGAATATTTTATTCCTAGAAATTAGCTTAAAATATTTAAAAAAAATATGTTTGAAAAAATTTGGGATTTTAGCTATTTTTGAGAATATTGATCAGGTACTAGAAAGTAGTATGGGTATACGGGAAAGTAGGCTCGTCTAGTTCTAGACAGAACTTCTTGTTCTTATAACAAAAATTTGAAAAGTTCATTGTTTTCGTCTTCCTGAAGTTAACCTCTACAATAGTCTAACTACCAAACGGCACGAACTTGAGGGTCACGGATTTGGATAAAATTCTAGACATAGGTCAATTCCCACTAGGTATGAGCGCAGGTAAAGCGGTTTGACTGCATAGGCCCTAGTTCGGCTGCAACGGGGGTCAGAAGTTGATAATTTGGACCCAGGATGCAACAGAGTTTTCTTTAAAATTACCATTTTCATCCATTTTTCTGCTACTGTACTGCAGTATGAGCCATTGGCATGCTTACCTTCGAATTAATTATGTTGGATACTAATTTTTCTATTCTATTCTATTCAAGAGTCACAACTGACTACAACTGTATTTATGTCGAGGACTGCATACTAAGTGCCTTGCCTCCATTATTTTATATACCGATAGATGGCAGCACCATCACCGGATCGGACAGTTAATGAGAATTTAGAACTAGTCCAAGAGCTAATAGCTACCTGGTGCTAGCACCCCCAGAGGTATCGTTTCACTTGGAGGACATTGAGACCACGAGCATATTTAACGTCGCCCAGTCCCCTTTAATGACGACGGTGGGTCTTCGACCAGCGGGGATCGAACTTACTAATTTTTAATAAGCGGTTCTCAAATTTAAATTGGTTACTACTTTTAATTTCAATAACTTGAATGCCAAAATAACATAGTTACAGGACATTTCTCGTTTGCAAATGAAACTAATTATTTGCGTTTTATATTAATCGTGTGCTAGTAAAAAGTATTTATCGTTTGCTGATAAAAACATTTACTTTAACTGTATACTTATCGTCTGCTATCAAAGATATCCCACGTTGATAAGCAAAAAATGGGACAGGAGAAAAAGCTATGATTTATTGCACATGGCACACACACAAAAAAAGAAAAAAAATACAAGATCGTTTCGACTTTTCAAATAAGTTAGATAGTGCCCATAAATGAATACGTGTTCTCCCTTATACTCAATTTACTAACAAAAGATGCCAAAGGTGTTGGGAGATCGAACACAGCGTCGAAGTCTGAAATTCCAGTGGAAACGCCATTGGATTTCTAGGGCCAAACTAGCAACTTTGGGCCCTCGTTGCAGCCAAACCGGGGCCTATGCAGTCAAACCGCTTTACATGGGCTCATACCTAGTGGGAATGAACCTATAGTTAGAATTTTGTCAAAATCCGTGACCCTCAAGGTCGTGCCGTTTGGTCGTAAGTAACAGATTTTTTAAAAACTACTATGCACTTTTCTTAATGAGACACAAAGAGACAAAATAACTTTTCTGGGTTAGAATGGAATATTTAAGTATATCTTTAGTTTTCAATTCTTCCAAAAAAATGCCACCACAAACGAAGAAAAGTGTGGCTCAAGTCAGGTGGAGAGTTTCTTATTATTATCAAGCTTTCATTCATAAATTTGAGTGTTTAAACACGCATATTTTTCTGGGAAAGTTTGGTTTGAAATGACTTGAGCCGCACTTTTCTTCGTTTGTGGTGTCACTTTCTTGGAATTATTGAAAACTATAGGAATACTTATGCCCCAGAAAAGTTATTTTGTCCTTTTGAGTGCTTTAACCCTTTCAGGGGCGCGTCATTAATTTTTGAGAAATCTTAAGAAAAAACATCACAAGTGGGTTTATTTGATCATTTAGACATAGATTTTTCAGTTAACAAAACTTTTTTCAGAATTTTTTTCGCTGGGGGTGGTATCCCCATTTGTTCACACCCCTCACCTAGGGAAGGACAAAAACATGTTTATGCATGTAAAAATGAATTTGAATCTTCTTGAACAATATTACTGACTACCTCAGGTAAAATGAAGAAAAATGATTCACTCTTTCAGCGCTAATTAAAAATTTTAAAATCTGAAAAAAATTTCAATTTTGGGGTAAGCGAAAAATAGAAAATTTGATGATTTGAACAAGAAATTGAGCCTACGAAAAAAAAAATTTTTTTTTGTTATTCTGCCATCTAATGTTGTTCATTGAACTTAAAAAAAGAGGACTCAAGCGATTTTGTTTCAAAAAATTCGAAAAAAAGAGAGAAATTTTTTTTATAAATTAGTGGTTTCACAGCGCGACCACTGCCCCTGAAAGTGATAAGATTATTTTTGTCTGCAGTAACAGATTAAAACCATAATTTCCTTATCTGGAAACTACATTTATTTTTTCCATATCAAAAGGGTCAATTTGCCGCCCCTAGAAAAGTGCCGCCCGGGGCGGACCGCCCCCTCCGACCCTCCTTAGCTACGCCACTGATGCCTACATACACACAAACACACACTCGTGATTGCGAAAAACATAACTTGAATTCAAAAGGTCAAAATTCATTTTTTTTTTTTTTTTTTTTTTTGTTTGCATATTCTATCAATTTCAGTGACTAAAAGTAGTACTTTTTGACTGAAGGAAACAACCCCATTATTCAAAAGAACGAACTTCATACATTTCTACGAAGCGTCCGGCTTTGGTATTTTTTCTACGACTACAATTCCATATCCTTTTTTTAACACGAAAAAAATAAAAAATAAAAGAACAAAGTTTTTGCGGCATGAAGGAGGAAAATATAAGCACGTTATAGCTACAAAATAAAAGTCAATATTTCTTTTCCCGCCTTCGTTTACATCATTTTCCTCTTCGTTGGCACGGAACACATTATTCTTTTGCTTAGAGAAAATGTGTCGCTAACTTTATTATTATCCGACTCTTTAAACAAATTCTAAATAAATAAAACAGATAATATATTTGTACTAGCTGCGTCGCCCGGCTTTGCACGGTCCACCTCGAAAATAAAAGTTATGTCGAGTGACGCGAGTTCAACACTCAGGCTTGAACCAAAAAAAAAAAAGTCTGTCAAATTTTGCGGCAGATTGCAGAAAAGTAACAAAAAATTGAACCTTTTAAATCCCCTGATTACAGGAAAAGCCCCAAAACAAAAGCCAGAATATTATTTGTTCATATTCTAGAAAACAAAATGGCAACAGATTGTTCTTCTCAGTGATTTTCCTCACTCTACAAATTTAAATAAAAGCATTGTTATTGATAGTTGAGATGAAGCACTGAATAATAATTTGAATGGAGGAAAGCCTTCGAAAAGTAGGGATTTTATGTCGAAATATAAGTGTTACTAGCTGCGTCACCAATCGTTGCACGGTCCACCTCGAAAATAAAAGTTATGACAAGTGACGCGAGTTCAACACTCAGGCTTGAACCAAAAAAAAAAAAGTCTGTCAAATTTTGCGGCAGATTGCAGAAAAGTAACAAAAAATTGAACCTTTTAAATCCCCTGATTACAGGAAAAGCCCCAAAACAAAAGCCAGAATATTATTTGTTCATATTCTAGAAAACAAAATGGCAACAGATTGTTCTTCTCAGTGATTTTCCTCACTCTACAAATTTAAATAAAAGCATTGTTATTGATAGTTGAGATGAAGCACTGAATAATAATTTGAATGGAGGAAAGCCTTCGAAAAGTAGGGATTTTATGTCGAAATATAAGTGTTACTAGCTGCGTCACCAATCGTTGCACGGTCCACCTCGAAAATAAAAGTTATGACAAGTGACGCGAGTTCAACACTCAGGCTTGAACCAAAAAAAAAAAAGTCTGTCAAATTTTGCGGCAGATTGCAGAAAAGTAACAAAAAATTGAACCTTTTAAATCCCCTGATTACAGGAAAAGCCCCAAAACAAAAGCCAGAATATTATTTGTTCATATTCTAGAAAACAAAATGGCAACAGATTGTTCTTCTCAGTGATTTTCCTCACTCTACAAATTTAAATAAAAGCATTGTTATTGATAGTTGAGATGAAGCACTGAATAATAATTTGAATGGAGGAAAGCCTTCGAAAAGTAGGGATTTTATGTCGAAATATAAGTGTTACTAGCTGCGTCGCCCGGCGTTGCACGGTTCACCTCGAAAATAAAAGTTATGTCGAGTGACGCGAGTTCAGCACTCAGGCTTGAACCAAAAAAAAAAAGTCAGTGAAATTTTGCGGCAGATTGCGGAAAAACCCCAAAAAGTAAACATTTTAAATCCCCTGAATACAGGAAAAGCCTCAAAACAAAAACAAGAATTTTATCTGTTCATATTCCAGAAAAAAAATGGCAACAGATGTTTTATCTCAATGATTTTCTTCACGCTACAAATTTTAATAAAAGCATTGTTGAGGAAATTTGAGATGAAGCAGTGAATAATAATTTGAATGGAGGAAAGCCTTCGAAAAATAGGGATTTTATGTCGAAATCCAAGCTTCATAATTAATAGTTTTTAATTGATATCTCCGCTCATTATTATCGGAGGATTATGTTAAATAGCCAAACATGAAGACGGGAAGATGACGAATCCATCGATACCTGGTTCGATGGTCAGTTCACTGTCATTCGGGAGAAGAAGCTTGGACATACATAGATACATAGATACGCTCAGTTTTTAATTATAAAAGAGATGTATGTATGTGTATATGTTCCCTATACAAATCCACAGTTTTCGTCGGATCTGGACCAAATTTGGCAGGAGGTACTTTGACACCCGAGACGGAACGTAGGGGGGGTTTTCGAGCGCCAAAAAATAACCGAACCTTTCGAATTTTAATTTTAAGACTCGAAAATGGCATTAAATGGCTTTTTCCACCTGAAATAATTATCTGACCAGTTCGATTTTGGCGCCATTCGAAAGCCCGCGAAAACACTTCAGAATTACGTGAAATACACCGCCAGCTCAGTCATTTCCAGCCGAGGACTGCAGTTTCGTGCTTATTAGCACTCGTCAGCCCGACATAGGAAAGTGACTGAGCAGGAGATGGAAAACCTCTTAAGGAAGCCAAGAGGGGAACTACTGTCATATACCCCACCCTTGGTGACTTTTTCCTGTTGGCGCCAAGAAAACTATGTATGACGATACACATCATACATCGTTCTTAGCGATGCTTTTTTAGCGCCAACAGGAAAAATTCAAATAAAAAAACATGATCAAAGAACTTCAGAACACTATATATATATATATATATATATATATATAGATATATATATATAAACAAAAAGCATCGCGTATATACGCTTCAAAAATACCAGAAACTAGAAAGTTTTTGTACAGAAAGAAAAATTTCTCGAAAGTATTTAAAATGCTTAAATGAACAAATTACTACAACAGCTCACCAATGAAATATGTACCAATAGAAATAAAAGCTATTTTCCAACCTGCATTTCATCGAACAAAACTTTTCTCATACTCTGCTAAAAAAAAGAGCAAAGCGATTCGAATTGCGATGTTTAAAGCGGAAAACATCCTCAAAATCAATAACAATTTCAGCCAAAAAAAAATAAACGCTTAGTTACTCAAATTTCGATGTACGAAAAATAAAAATGTTTCAACTGAACATCCCAAACATAAACAATACAAAAATACCATACATTAATTTGCTATCCGGACATGCTTTCAAAATACCTATTATATTTTACATAAAATAACACCTTCATATTTTTATAAAATGCTAGAGTCAACTTATTTTCAGAAATTCAGTCACGTTTATAGAATATATCTAAATAATTCGCGGCATCGATAAGAATTAACTTTTAGAATAAAATGAACGTATTATTGTTGCAAAATTGTGTGGGCAGTGCAACAATGAAAAATCCGATCCAAAATGGCTAAACTTAAGCTGATGCGTCGGCCTATCTACAGGGCGTTGAGGTAATTCCGGAAAATGGGACACAAGTATTAAAACTCTTACTAGCTGCATGCCCGGCGTTGCACGGGCTACCTAAAAAATGAAAGTTATATCAAGTGACGCGAGTTCAACACTCAGGCTCGAACCAAAAAAAAAAAAAGTCACTGAAATTTTGCGGCAGATTGCGGAAAACCCCAAAAAGTAAACATTTTAAATCCCCTGATTACAGGAAAAGCCTCAAAATAAAAACAAGAATTTTACCTGTTCATATTCGAGAAAAAAAATGGCAACAGATCTTTCATCTCAATGATTTTCTTCACCCGCTATACATTTTAATAAAAGAGTTGTTGCGGAAAGTTGAGATGAAGCACTGAATAATCATTTGAATGGAGGAAAGCCTTCGAAAAATAGGGATTTTATTTTGAAATCTAAGAGTCATAATTAATAGTTTTTAATTGATATCTCCGCTAATTATTATCGGAGGATTATGTTAAATAGCCAAACATGAAGACGGGAAGATGACGAATCCATCGATACCTGGTTCGATGGTCAGTTCACTGTCGTTCGGGAGAAGAAGCTTGGACATAGATAGATAGATAGATACTCAGATTTTATTAGTATAAGATAACGCAAACAAAAAGGATTTATTTTGTACACAACTTTGCAATATTATAGAAAATATGTTATAAAAAGAAATGATTCTATATAGCCGCCGTTAGCTGCCACCACTCGCTCAAGACGTGACCGCATGCATGTTTCACCTCCTCCCTTTCCACGTTGGGCACCACCTCAGTAATGGTGGCTCTCAGCGCGTCCTTGGTATTATGAAATTAACCTTTTCCCCAACTACGCACCAAAAGAAGTAATCGAGAGGATCGCAGTCCGGTGGCCACAAGTCGGGTGTCCAGTGGTAGGGCACATACATTACTGTGGGTTTTTCTCGACTTGTGGGCTGGCGCCGAGTCCTGCCGGAAGACACGATCTCTTCCGGCGGCCACCGTGTCCATCCAGGGCTTGACTACCGTTTCCAATACGTGAATGTATCCATCGGCGTTGATTCGGAGACCTTCCTCAAAGAAATGAGGTGGCATAACATCCCCTTCGCTGCTGATAACCCCAAGGACTATGACCGCTGCTGGAAATTTGGTGTGCATGACGGTGGGCACTTCTGAAGCATCCACTCAACTGACCTGAAGATAACCACTCAATAATCTCCTTTGGTGATTTACCGGCACGAAGGGACTCGAGGATCGCTGCTCTCCTGTCTTGTTCCCGGCTCATGTTGTTGCTTGTTGTGACGTGTCTATATGCGCGCGCCTCGTGACGATATGAACTACACATTAGATAACCTATTCGCAAATATGCACACAACAACCGCTAGAGGGCAGTTAATAAACAAATTCCGGATTTACCTCAACGACCCTGTATATGCGGCTCTAGGACAACCTAGAGCCGCTATATTTCATTGTTGCACTGCTTGGGTTACCACAGCAAAGTTTCGGATTTCGCCAAATTTACCGAAAATAATATTTTATTTAATAAACACTTCACGTGCCGCTAATAATCGCTCACTGTGAACAATCACCAAACGCGATAACTCGCCAGATAGACAACCTCTCAAGCACGTGCTCCGATCCAAAATGGCTAATCTAGCTGATGCGTCGGCTCGTATAAATAGAGGCCTTAGGACAACCTTAAAGCACCGATCCGGTCACAGAGTTCAACTACCAGGACAGAACACTCGTTTTGCGTGAACCTTCCAATACTTTAATACATATCATGGGACCTAAGGTCGTTGCTTTCTATAGAGAGAGAAAGGAAGGCTTCAGTCTCTCTCTCTCTCTACGTTTTACCTATTCTCAATTGACATATCACCGTAGGAAATTACATTACAAAAAGCAGAGCTGGCTTTCTTATTGTCCTTTGGTAACGGGTTAAATATTTATTTCAGTTCTCGCTCAACAATAGGTTAAAATAAATATTAATCAATTGGGAGATGTGATCATCCAATGGTTAAATTAATTAATTAACAAAAACCTTTTCTAGTCGATCCATCGCGCTTCGAAACCATGCTTGCCACAACTTAAATACACACAAAAAATTTGATCAAATTCGGTCCAGCCGTTTAAAAGTCTTTATATATATATATATATATATATATATATATATATATATATATATATATATATATATATATATATATATATATATATATATATATATATATATATATATATATCACTAGCTGTACCCGACGCGCGTTGCTACGCCAACAAAAAAATACATCATTATACTGAATTTCATGACGATCGGTTGAACTGGGCAGAAGTTGCTACTCTGCAGTGCCACCTGGTGGCGAGTGGCTTCAATGAGCATATGATGCACCTTCTCCGTGGAAGAATACATATATATAGCAATTTTCATAATAATCGGTCCAGGTATCGAGTGAAGCCGTGACTCTACTCAAATTTTGTACTCGCGCAGTTTGCAAGATCAATCCATCGCTAAAAATATCAAATAGAAAAAGTTTTAAATCCCCCCGTTGCATGAAAAGCCATAAAGAAAGAATTTATTTGTTCAAACTCAAGCAACAGCTAACTTCTTATCAATGAGATCTTTCACGCGAATTCATTTCTGCAGCCGATCATTTTATTCGTATTGATCCAATGGATTGTGACTTAAATTGGAATAAAAAAGGTTTTTCGAACTGGTCTATGAACATTCCCAGTACCAAAAATAACAAACGGTGAAAGTTTCAGCCAAATCTGCCGGGTAGTTTTTGAGATCATGGATGACATTATACAGACAAACATTCATTTATATATATATATATATATATATATATATATATATATATATATATATATACAACCGTTTTTAATGATTTATAAATTTCAGAAAATAAAATGATGCTTAAGTGTTTATTCGCAATTCACTGGTCGAACTGCCGCAACTTGTGCATGAATCCCAAAATCTTCAGATTCCTCCAGTCGCGTGACAAGCACCTCATTATCATCACTCACTTTCACAACAAACCTTAAATGCTCGTGAACGCGTCAATCTTGAACGTTATTTTAAACACATTTCCCTTTTCACATTACATCATCAAAGAACCGCCTGTCCACTCGAACAAATGATTCCCTGAATGTACGTTTTAGAACACAATGACTATCAAAGAGCCCGAGAAAACAGATTATCTTGCCAAAATGGCGCTTTCCATTCCACATGTAACTCTTTGCGCCCCATCACGCATATGTTCGTTCTCCACTTCAATGGGACTTAAATGTCGACCTTGGGGGGGAGGGGGGAGTGGTTCGGCTGACACCATGACGTGACACCGGCGACGTTTTTCCTTCAGGTGGTGGAATGTCATATATAAAAGATGGCGGGCAGGGGTGACGTTCTTCTAGCCTAATCGCTGCTGGATCGCTTGGAAACGCCATCATGAGATTTTCAGTAAGTTGGTTTGTATTATTGGTCGGAAAACGCGAATGGGGTTGTTACCAAAATTTTTAAAGTTATTTTTACTTCCTTTTACAAAAAAGTAAGTACAGTAAAACCTCCATTAAGGGACACCTCCGAATAAGGGACACCTCTATTTAAGGGACATTTTTCCTGGTCCCAGTCCCTTTGAATAGGGACTTCCATGTATTTGCCTCTAAATAAGGGACACTCTGTTTAAGGGACAGTTGCAAAGCCCAAAAAATGCAAAAAATAATGTATAAGTGCATAAGAAATAGTGAATGTACTGGAATTCAAGTTACACTTTTCCTCTAAAAATTAATTGAGGTAAGTTTGAGATAAACATATGTGAAGGAAACAAGACAAGCATTGTAAAAAAACTTGCTGAAATTAATATGCATCATTTGCCCTCTCAACAATTTATTCAAGTAGGTTCAGGGCCGACGGAGAGTGCACACCAACAAATTAGCTTTGTATATAAAACTTAAAATTTGAACATTAATTTTCATTCACATAGTTGTATTACATTGTAAATTACATAACATAAAGCAAGTACATGTAATGAATTACTTCAAAATTATTTGTGTATGGTTTAGCCATTGCAAATTTTTTGATTAAATTTTAATTAATAAAAAAAATGTAAACTTTGAATAATTGTGAATTTTATTTAGCATATGTAAAACATTTTCAGTATATAATCTTAAAATGTTAATAGTTAATGCTTATTGTGATATTATACTACTTAGTACACAGCATGCATCCATTCATCCACCTCCGAATAAGGGACACCTCTACTTAAGGGACAAAATGTCTGGTCCCATTAGTATCCCTTATTGAGAGGTTCTACTGTATTGTATTCGCGAAAAAAAAATTTCACTCAAAAATCGGCCTTCATTTCCAATTTGCTCACCCCCGAATGAATGTTGAGTTTATTTTTTAACCCGACCACAAGTGGATATGTGCCTAGGAACGTACAGACACCCGAAATATCCATTTTGACGATCCCCGAGCTAATTAGAACGAGTTTTCTCGCGACGTCTGTAAGTGCGTATGTATGTGTTTATGTATGTAGCATAACTCAAGAACGGAATGTCCTAGAAAGTTGAAATTTGGTACTTAGACTCCTAGTGGGGTCTAGTTGTGCACCTCCCTTTTTGGTTGCATTCGGAGGCTCCAAAGGGGGCCTTTTGCCCCTTTTTCGGGGGAAAATCATTGTTAATTTCGATGTAAACTCAAGTGGTGTTATAAAGTCTTTTGGTCGCCAAGTTTTGTCACCAACTTGGCGACAAATTTGGCGATTTTTATTTATTTATTTTTTAATCTGGTTTCAATTTGGCCACTGTTGGTGATATTTAGAGAGTAAACTATTGAATCACATTAAAACTGCCAATAATGAGAAAATGACATTAAATTGGAGTAAAAGGAAGTCATGTGATGTACACATCAGCTCGTTTTCTGAAAGAACATGCTTAAAAACATAGAATCTAACCATTTTTTAAATAATTTGCTTAAGTTTAATATTTTTAAAAAATTACTTAAATCGGTGCGCTTTCATTGTTTACATTTCTTGCCGATGACATCACAAAGGATGAAATGCCATTCAGTGTTGCCATTCACAGAGCAAAATATTTAATTCATATCTTTACTCATGTGTATTGGCAACGATAGGGTTGATAGCAAGCGTAGAGCAAGCACAATTTTGATTCGCTTCTTCATTATCATAACGTGGAAGTGCGGTACAAAGATGCGCCAAAGAGCTTCATTTGTGACGTCATCAAGATCACGCCTTGCTTGAAAAATCGGACATTTTAAAAAATTAATTAAAAAAAAACTGTTGGGAAAATGAAAGAATTTTCTGGGTCCATGTTTCTTTTTGAGCAATCACGATTGCTTATTGCTTTCATTTGACTGTTTTTGGCGTGCTATCATTTTATTTTCCCGCCAGCACCCTCCGCAGCACCACCGTCGACCGACTCCTCACGATGCTGCTCCTATAGCGAAAGCCGTCTCCAGGTTGCATCCATGCCCTACACACACGTGCATACATACACAACTACACACACGCACACATACACGCACATACACCTACACACACATACACAAACACATGTACACACATACATACAACTACCCACACATTCATGCCTGCACACAGACACAAACACATATGCCTACACACTCATACACATACCCCCCCCCCCAACACACACATTCATACATACAACTACCCACACACTTATGCCAGCACACAGACAGAAACACACATGCGTACACACACATACACATACCCCCTACACACAAACACACACGCCTACATACACACATTCGTGATTGCGAAAAACATGATTTGAATTCAAGATGTCAAAATTCAAATTAATTTTCCTTTTGCTTATTCTATCAATTTCAGTGACTAAAAGTACTACTTTTGACTGAACGAAACAACCCCATTCTGTTATTTGGTAGCGTTAGATGGCGGCCGAATGATACTTTTACTTTCGAATCGTACTTTTGACAGAAGGAAACAAACCGATTCTCTTCTTAGACTTTCCTATTTCTTTCGTCAATCTTTCTTTGCACGAGGTAAAACCTCCCAAGGTGACCGAAACCTGGATACTTGAAACCTAATTACAGGACTTCCTGATTTTTCAACTTTCAATACTTGCGCTCGTAAATGATTAACCAGTTCAGTTTTGTTTGAAATAAAATAACAGTTTAAAAAACTAAAAAAACACGCTTTCGTAGCAAAATGAACTAAAAAGTGAAAATATTCTTTGGATGATAGTAGTTGATCAATCACTTAATTTTAATGTAATACAAAAAAGCGTGGGGTGCTGTCTATTAACACTTTTGCTTTGACAACAAATGGAAGAAATTCAAGACAACTGATAAGAAGCCCCCCACGCTTTTTTGTATTACATTAAAATTAAGTGATTGGTCAACTATTATCATCCAAAGATTATTTTTCACTTTTTAGTTCATTTTGCTACGAAAGCGTGTTTTTTTAGTTTTTTAAACTATTATTTTATTTTTTTCTTTTCAGTTTAACTTGTTTTACGAAAATTGTCTAATCCAGCTAATCCATCTCAGTCATCGATGTATGTGTACGGAAATCATATCTACATTACTTTGTAAATTTGAGATGCATTTAAATAAAAGTTTTGTTCAACAATGAATATCCAATTGAAGGCTCACCTAAATTTTGGCATGAAATTAGTTAAAAATATTTCACGTTCTAATTACCTTGGAACATTGGAACAAATTTTGTCTGATGCAGAAAAATTAAAGGTTTTTGTAGATATTTCTAAATAATTTTTGCGAGCATTTTTTAATGTATTTAAAAAAAATTTCCTTTTTTACATTGTTGGATTTATGCCAAAATAATGATTAAAATTGGAGGAAACTAACAATTGAAAGAGTTAATTAATTAATTTGATTATAGAATATTGCATTGCCATCGGGTCTGAGGTGGCGTGCCAAATTTCAAAAGAATCCGATCGCAGGAAGTGGGCGAAATTTGAGCTGCAAGATTCCGTTACAAGATACATACATACATACATACAGGTGAAGCTAATAAAAGCGTGTTAATAAAAACTGAACTGGTTCGTGTGCAATCCGTTTGCAATAATGAACAATCTTCTTGTTTAACTTTCACATACACTGTTATCGTTTTTACTTCCTTTGACTCATTAAAGGAAGTATTGTGTATTCGCGAAAAAAAAAGTCCCTCAAATTTCGGCCTACTTTTCCATTTTACTCATCCCCCGAATGAATGGTTCCCCCCCCCCCCGATCCGACCACATGTGTATATATACCTAAGAACGTATAGACGCCCTAAATATCCATTTTGACCGTCCCCGAGTGAATTGTAACGAGTTTTCTCGTGACTTCTGTATGTGCGTATTTACACGTATCTCGCATAACTCGAAAACTGTATGTCGTAGAGAGTTGAAATTTGGTATGTAGGCTCCTAGTGGAGTCTAGTTGTACACTTCCCCTTTTTGTTGTATTCGGATGTTCCAAAGGGGGTCTTTTTCACCTTTTTGGGGGAACATCAGTGTTAATTTCGATGCAAACTCAAGTGGTGTTACACTTGGCTTATATCGCTAAGCTTTTCGTCGCCTAATTGGCGATTGGCGATATATAGCCAAGTTAGCGACAAATTTGACAAAAAAAAAAGTATTTTTGAGCAAACACGATTGTTTATTGTTCTCACTTGACGGTTTTGAATTCCTATGCTTTTATTTTCCCCCCTCCTACCTCTGCCAGCACCACCGCCGGCCGGCCTCACGATGCTACTCCTCTAACGAAAACCCTCTCCAGGTTGCGTCAATATCCTACACTTACACGCATACATACACGCACCTACAACACAGACACACACATACACTCACACGCATACAAACACATACACACACGCATACATACTGACACCTACACATACACACACGCATCTACACACAATTACCCAAACACTCATGCCTGCACACAGACACAAACCACATGCCTACACACACATACACATACCCCCCACACAAACACACATGCCTACGCACACATACACATACCGCCCCCCCCCCCCCCCCCATACAAACACACACACATACTCGTGATTGCGAAAGACATAATTCTATTCAAGATGTCAAAGTTAAAATTATTTTTTTTTTTTCTGAATTTGGTTTCAATTTGGCAATATTTCGAGAGTTATCTATAAAATCAGGTTAAAATTGTCGATATTGGGAACATTAATCTCTGTAAAACCCTTTTTTTGCATCGGTTCGTGAAGAGCTAGGGGAGAAACTATATTTGAAGTGTTTCCTTGCTTACTCCATGGTAATATTATCATTAAATTATTGCAAAAGGAAGTCATGGGAGACACACTATCTATAGGCTCGTTTATCTATAGTTTTAAGGTATACGAATATTATTGATTTTTTAAAAAGCTATTGCGTAAACTAGTATCGTTTTTTACTTTTGCGTTTTTCGCGGTTACCATGCCTCCCCTATTCCGCGTATACAGTAGACCCTCGTTTTACGCTGGTTTATTTTACGGGGTTTCGATTACGCGCCGTTTAAGATTTGACGCCTTTATTTTATTTTACGCGGATGAGTTTCGGTTTTACGCGGATGCGGCAATGCAAACATTTGAAATCCTCTCCTCTTTCAAAATCCAAACTCCTAAAGATTGCAGATTATGCGTAATCAACTAGTTTTGGCATGCTAATCATCGAGCTCGGGCCACTGACAGGGCGCAACCGGGGGGGGGGGGGGGCTCAAAGGGCCCGTGTCCCCCCCCCCCCAGAACGCTAATTTGAACAATTTTTAAGTGATTTCATGCCATTTTAACTTGTTCCTTTTTTTACTTCTTTTTACAAAAAAGGAAGTATTGTATTCGCGAAAAAAGTTTCACTCAAAAATCGACCTTAATTTCCATTTTACTCACCCCCGAATGAATGTTGAGTTTATTTTTCAACCCAACCACACGTGGATATATTCCTAGGAACGTATAGACACCAAAAATATCTATTTTGACTATCCCCGAGTTAATTACAACTAGTTTTCTCGTGACGTCCGTATGTACGTATGTATGTGCGTTTGTGTGTATGTATGTCGCATAACTCAAGAACGGACTGTCCTAGAAAGTTGAAATTTGGTACTTAGACTCCTAGTGGGGTCTAGTTGTGCACCTCCCTTTTTGGTTGCATTCGGAGGCTCCAAAGGGGGTCTTTTGTCCCATTTTGGGGGGGGGGGATGAATGATTGTTAACTTCGATGGAAACTCAAGTGGTGGTATAATTTGGTGGACGCTTGGCGATATATCGCCAATCTTTTGGTCGTCAAGTTTTGTCGCCAACTTGGCGACAAATTTGGCTATTTTTTTTCTTTTTTTTTTTAAATCTGGTTTCAATTTGACCATTGTTGTTGATATTCAGAGAGTAAACTATTGAATCACATTAAAACTGCCAATAATGAGAAAATGACATTTCCTTGAATGATCTTAAAAATATGAATAATTTAGAGCTTTTGGTGATAAAAATTCGTGTGCATTTTGTTTCATTAATATAGTAGCCGAAGTAATAACAAGCATTGATTTCCATTTATTAATTTGAACATCTTACCGCCATACTGTTGTTTCGAGTACTTTAAAGTTTATTCTTAACGTGATTTCAATTCTGGCATAAGAACAATTAACGTTTTTGCAACAGTTTTTGAATAAATTGCAAAACTTGTACAATTTTAAGGAATTTTACTAAATAATATTAATAATAATAATAAATATATATTGATGCAAAGAGAGAGAGAGAACGCTGATAGAGTGTTGTGAAAAAAAATTGCGCCGCCCCCCCCCCCCTAAAAATATTTTCTGGTTGCGCAGACATTTTATGAGATTGGTTCCAGAGCTCTTTCCAGAAGTTAAGTTATTAAACACACACGGCTCGGAACTCATTGGAAGAAGAGCTTTTAGGAGTGTCAAAGGAGGCCAAAACCAACGAGGATACCGACGTCGGTGACGCACAACCAAAAACGTTCCCATTGAAAATTTTGAGCCATTCCTAGACAATAGAAATGATCTTTCTGGTTTGTTAGTGAAGGAAAATTCTATTATGGAAATGAAGCAAGTGATCATGGATGCGTTAGTGCTCTGCAATGGATTACAGAGAAAAATTCTTAATGACTGCTAAAAGACTATCATTGCCAGCTCCTCTTTATAAACAGAAGCGAAATTAATTTATCTTTTCTTTACGCATGTTGTGCACAAAAGTCGATCTAAGTACGCATTAAACTTATTATGCAACTAGTGGTACCCGCACGGCTTTGCCCGTATTAGAAAAATTAAAAGGTCTTTTGGTTCGCCTGTATATTTACAAATAATGTATGGTGAATTTTATCGCCAATGAGCTTGTACCCATGTTACGGTTCCACGTTATGATGATTTCGTAATTTACTCGTCCATCTCATGATATTTTTGTTCTTAAAATTGGATTGGAAAAAGAAGCACATCGAATTTTTGAAAAATCGCTTCAAGGTGCACACCCCCATGGTACAGACTAACTTTGTGCCAAATTTCATGAAAATCGGCCGGACGGTCTAGGCGCTATGCTCGTCACAGGCATCCTACAGACATCCTCCGGACACAGAGACTTTCAGCTTTATTATTCGTAACTATTGGTACCCGCACGGCTTTGCCCATAATAGAAAAATTAAAGGAATTAAAAGAATTAAATTTTGAAATAGAAAAATTAAATTTTGAAAGTTTTGCCCCTTTTTGAAGGGAAATCATTGTTAATTTCGATTTAAACTCAAGTGATGTTATAATTTATCGGACACTTGGCGATATATCGCCAGTCTTTTGGTCGCCAAGTTTTGTCGTCAACTTGGCGACAAATTTGGCAATTTTTTTTTTTTTAATTATAAATCTGGTTTCAATTTGGCCACTGTTGGTGATATTTAGAGAGTAAACTATTGAATTACATTAAAATAGCGAATAATGGGGAAATGACATTAAATCGGAGTAAAAGGAAGTCATGTGATGCACACATCAGCTCGTTTTTTTTAAAATGTTGACTGATTTAGGCATTTTACGGTGCGCTACTATGACTGGTTCAGCAAAATGGTAACTAATATATTTTTCTATGTAATGAAAATATTCTTTTTTATTATTTCTATTATTATTATTTGGAAGAGTAAATGAATGTGTGAAACAGTAAGTAATGAAATATTTAATCTCTGAATACATAAATAAGAGAAATGATGAATGATTAAATGAATAAAGTAATGAATGATGTATAAATTTAAAAAAAACTATAAGTGACTGACAAAATAAGTCAATAATAGTGTAAATCTTTTCTTTACTAATAATAAAGCTGAAAGTCTGGATGTCTACTACATGTCTGTTTCGCGCATAGACCGTTCGGCCGATTTTCTTGAAATTTGGCACAAAATTAGTTCGGCAGTTAGTTATAAAGGTGAGCACCTCGAAGCTGTTTGGTGATAGTTTGAGAGTTGAAATTGTAACCCTAACTCCAGCGGATGAACCCTAAACCCCAAGCGTTCATTGTTGACCACATTTTCGTTTCTTCATTCCCTTGAAATGACAGAGTCTTACAAGTAAAAGAGTTCAGTGACCGGATCGAGTTCAGCCTTTTCACAAGGTTAACTCTTTGAACGCCTTTCTTTTGAACTCTTTGAACGCCTTCGATCTTTTTGGCCTTTCAATTTTTCTTAAATTTTATAACACATTACACTGTTACTAACGCATTTAAATATCACACAGTCAAAAAAAAAGTAATAATAATTTTAATTTTGACCTCTTGAATTCAAATTATGTTTTTCGCAATCACGAGTGTGTGGGTAGTTGTGTGTATGAGTGTTTGTGTGCGTGAGGGCGAGGCATATGTATGTGTGTGTAGGCATATGTGTTTGTGTCTGTGTGCAAGCATGAATATGTGGGTAGTTGTGTGTATGTGTTTGTATGTGTATGTGTAGGTATGTATAAGTGTGTGTATGTGTGTGTATATGTGTGTATGTATATGTGTGTGTATGTGTGTGTGTATATGCGTGTGTGTATGTGTAGATGTCTGTATGTATGCGTGTGTGTATGTGTAGATGTCTGTATGTATGTGTTTGTGTATGTATGTGTTTGTGTGTGTGTGTGTTTGTTTGTGTGTGTGTGTTTTTGTGTATATGCGCGTGTGTGTAGGACATGGATGCAACCTGGAGACGGTTTTCGCTAGAGGAGCAGCATCGTGAGGAGCCGGTCGACGCTGATGCTGCAGAGGGTGCTGGCGGGAAAATAAAATGATAGCACATCAAAACAGTCAAGTAAAAGCAACAAGCAATCGTGATTGCTCAAAAAAAATAAATAAATAAATAAATGAAAAATAAGTAGCAATAAATATATTAAGTCATTTTAATAACATTAATTGCTAATTTTTCATGTATAATATGCAACTGAAAAAAACGAAGAACTATAAACAGAAAATACAATTAAAAAAAAAATACTGAAACATTAAATTTTCAGCAAGAAATTCAACTGAATATTCGGTATTCGGTGAATTTCTAATTTTTATTTATCCACTTTTCCTGTGTACATCTTTTTAAAACGTTAAAAAAAAAGAAAAATATTTGTTTCTTTTTAGAATTTGTTTTTCATTCATAGCTCAATATATTAAATTTTAATTCTTAAATTTTTAAATCTGACAAATTTTTAAAGAATTAAAGTTGGGCTTATGCATAGTACCTTTATGCACTATATCAAACATGTTAAAATAATTTTTAAAAAGGTCCCGAAGTTTTTTAATCAAAAATCCTGAGTTTTTCGCCTTCTAACTTATTTTCGTATCTCGAAACGCGCTTCGGAGTGTCCGCCTAGAGAGAGTGACGTCACAGACTAGTGAGATGGCTTTCTTCCTATCTAGGTGGCGCTGGTCAGGTTAAACAATGGGCCCGTTTCCAAAATTTTATAAGTTTTTTTCTGAAAGAGCATTCTTAAAAACATAGGATCTGACTATTTTTTAAATAATTTGTTTAATATTTAAAAAAAATTACTTAAATCGGTGCGTTTTCATTGTTTACCCTAGTGCCGATGACGTCACAAATGATGAAATGCCATTCACAGAGCAAAATATTTAATTCGCATCTTTACTCTCGTGTATTGGCAACGATGGGGTTGATAGCAAGTGTAGAGCGCACTATTTAATTTGCTTCTTGGTTATCATAACGTGGAAACGCGACAGACAGATGCGCCAAAGTGCTTCATTTGTGACGTCATCAAGACCACGCCTTGTTTGAAAAATCGGACTTGTTAAAAATTAATTAAAAGATAGCTGTTGGGAAAATAAAAGTATTTTCTGGGTCCATGTTTTTTTTGTTTTTTTTTTTTTTTTTTTTTGAGCAATCACGATTGCTTATTGTTCTCATTTGACTGTTTTTGGCGTTACGCTGATTTTATTTCCCCGCCAGCACCCTCTGCAGCATCACCGTCGACTGGCCGCCTCACGACTGGCTGCTCCTCTTGCGAAACCGTGTCCAGGTTGCGTCCATATCCTACACACACACGCATACATACACACACCTACACACACACCTACACTCACTCCTACACACACACACACACACACACGAACGCCTACACGCACTGAGAAAAATGAAGTTTTCAAAAATGAGTACATTCATGCTTTCAAATTTTCTTGAACCCTTTTGTTTCAAATATGAGTACCCATGTTTTCAAATAGTGTGCTGAATTATTTCATACTCAAAAATGACTACATAATATTCAGTTTTGAAAGTATTACTTGTTCAAAAATGAGCACAAATACCTCAAAAACGAGCACACATGTTGATTTGAGTATTTGATGAGTATTTGAACGTTTCAAATTTGAACACCACGTAGTCGGAGCCATTTTGACTCACGATATGTTCAAATTTTAGTACTTTTTCGTCATTTTGGAAATATGTGTTTTTAGACCACAGACACACGCACCCACACACATGCGCCTACACAAACACACACATATGCGCCTACACAAACACACACATATGCGCCTACACAAGCACACACGCGCATACATACACACACACGCTCGTGATTGCGAAAAAAAAAAATTTGAATTCAAGATGCCAAGAATTCAAATTAATCTTTATATATAAAAATGAATGTTTGTCTGTATGTCATCCATGAACTCAAAAACTACCCGGCAGATTTGGCTGAAACTTTCACCTTTTCTTATTTTTGGTACTGGGAATGTTTATAGACCCGTTCGAAAAAAAATCCGATCGATCGTTCCTTTTTTATTCCAATTTAAGTCACAATCCACTGGGTAAATACGAATAAAATGATCGGCTTCAGAAATGAATTCGCGTGAAAGATCTCATTGATAAGAAGTTAGCATTTTTCTTGAGTTTGAACAAACAAATTCTTTCTTTATTGTTTTATGGCTTTTCATGCAACGGGGGGATTTAAAACTTTTCTATTTGATATTTTTAGCGATGGATTGATCTTGCAAACTGCGCGAGTACAAAATTTGAATAGAGTCACGGCTTCACTCGATACCTGGACCGATTATTATGAAAATTGCTATATATATGTGTATTTTTCCACGGAGAAGGTGCATCATAGGCTCATTGAAGCCACTCGCCACCAGGTGGCACTGCAGAGTAGCAACTTCTGCCCCGTTCAACCGATTGTCATGAAAATCAGTATAATGATGTATTTTTTTGTTGGCGTAGCAACGCGCGTCGCGTACAGGTAGTATATATGTATATTTTTTTCTTTTTGCTTATTCTATCCATTTCAGTGACTAAAATTAGTACTTGACTGAAGGAAACAACCCCATTGAATACCTATTCCTTCTCCGCAGGTGTTGATCGCTGTGTGCTTGCTTGTCCCCTCCTTGGCAAGACCCCAAGGCGGCAACGGTGGGGGTGGTGGCGGCGCAGGCGCCGGAATGCAAGGCGGTTTGAACTTCGGCCTGGGCGGCGGAGCGGGCGCAGGCGGAAGTGGCGCGGATGGAGCCGGCGGCGCAGGAGCCGGCGGACAATTTGGAGGCGGCCTCAACTTCGGCGGCTCCGCAGGTGCAGGTGCAGGTGCGGGAGGAGGCGGAGGAAACGGCATGCCCAACTACATGAACTATGGCAGAAAGTAGTGAGAAGTTTGTCTTGTATTATATGGAAGAAGGCCATTTGTATAGCTGCAATAAAACTTTCCTTTGTTCCGGAGTTGTTTGAATTAATTTTATTTATTTATTTATATATTTATTTATTTATTTGACGCATTGGTTCCGTTCGACGACCTCAACCGGTCGACCGGTGACTAACTGGTTACTAACCGCAGCGTTCTATGATCTACTGGTTATTGAACCGGTTACCGTTTTAAGCTGTTGATTGAAGCACGTGATCATTAGCTGTCACGTGATTAACCAACCGGTCGAGGTCGTCGAACGTAAGCATTCAGATAAACAACCTTTACTCAGCTAGGGACCTTTCAAGAGTTTTGGCACTCATGATTGGCCAGCAGACGAAAATGCGTCGGCCATGTTTTTTTCCCCCATCCAGCGAATGTGAACAAATTTTGTTCCTCAGAAATTATGAATTCAGTTTTAATTGTTTTTGATACACTTCTTCCCCTCGAATATTGTCTGGAATATCATGCTTCAAAATGAAACAATAAGTAGACCATACAAAATAAGCAATAAAGGATACGAATGATGGTTTTTCGTGGTAGCCAATCAGCCGTCTTCAAACGTTTGCATGGGCTGTAGCAATGTAAAAGTTGTTTACATGCGGCAGGGCCGCATACAACCAAGGCGGGCCCCATGTTAGATATGTCGCTGCCCCCCCCCCCCCAAAAAAAGATAAGAAAATAGGAGAGAAAGTAAGAAAAAAGGGAGAAAAAATCAGAACAATTACTCTGTACTCTCGATTATCCGTGATAATTAATGCACGGATAATCGAAAAACACGGATTATCCGAAAATGACCAAGCAAGCAGAAAAGTGTATTAGGAATCTATGAGTAAAGTACACGGTGGCAAATAAAATACTTCGGGCTTTATTACGATACTCAATAAATGCAAAAAGTAGTACATAAGAACTAGTAAGGAAATACGTAACAAAATTTGGCATTATTTTTAACTTGAATTAATTTTAAGATTTTTAACTTACATTTTTGGCTGCGCGGATAATCGGGAGTACAATGTAACTCTATTTGAAGTACCACAACAGTATATACCAAAAGAGAAAATTTAACGTAATTTTACGTTTTCTGTTATTTGGTGTTTCCCACCTTTTTCTTTCTTTCTTTCCGTCTTTTTTCGCGTCAGTGTCCCCCCCCCCCCAAAGACCCGGGCCCCTAGTTTCTGACTAGGCTGCATGGCCTCTCGTCGGCCCTGCCTCCGGGGTGGGGTAAACGATCTATCTGTAATGAGTTAATTCCATAGATGGAGTATTCAAAATTGGTATATTTCCGGTACGATTTCCATCCAAAATTTAACTGAGTATACTTGTAGATCGCTTACCGCATGCATACATCTATTTTCAATTTGAAATTTAAAAGAGTTATAGTTCAACTGCAGTGATGTTTTTTTTTTTTTTTTTTTTTTTTGTAAGATTAATAATACAGGGTGTCTATAAAAGAACTCCGGGCTTTAAAAATCCATACCTTATTAACTATAGGAGATAGCAAAATGTAGTTAATTCCTCTGAACCGAGTGACTCGTCAAGTTTTGCTCATACCAATTGGGAATTTTGCGTATGTTACCGCCCTATGCAGGGCCTGATTACTGAATAGGCCAACTAGGCCGTGGCCTAGGGTAACACAGTAGTAAAAGTAAACATACCTACACTTTTGAACAAAACTGAGTTATAATAACCAAGTTTTTCTCTGTTTCGTATTTTACTTAATAAATAAAATGTTTTAGGGTTATTGTGCATCAGGAACTATTTTTTTTATAAGTTCTGAAAAAAAAAAGAGACATCTGAATCACAAACATATGGAAGAGCCAAACTTTAAAGCACAATCTCTCTGCTCGAGTTCAACTGCAGATTTCACTTTTGTTCTTAGCAAGGCAGTATACAGGGTGCGACAAAAAAGAAAAAGAAAAAGAAAAAAAAAAAAGAAAGAAAAGAAAAATTAATTTGAATTTTGACATCTTGAATCCAAATTATGTTTTTTCGCAATCACGAGTGTGTTTATGTAGGTGTGTGTGTTTGTGTGTGGAGGTATGTGTATGTATGTGCTGGCATAAGTGTGTGGGTAGTTGTGTGTATGAATGTGTGTGTAGGGGGGGTATGTGTATGTGTGTGTAGGCATATGTGTTTGTGTCTGTGTGCAGGCATGAATGTGTGGGTAGTTGTGTGTATGGGTAGGTGTGTGTGTTTTTGTGTGGAGGTATGTGTATGTATGTGCTGGCATAAGTGTGTGGGTAGTTGTGTGTATGAATGTGTGTGTAGGGGGGTATGTGTATGTGTGTGTAGGCATATGTGTTTGTGTCTGTGTGCAGGCATGAATGTGTGGGTAGTTGTGTGTATGGGTATGTGTAGGTGTCTGTATGAATGTGTGTGTAGGGGGGGTATGTGTATGTGTGTGTAGGCATATGTGTGTGGGTAGTTGTGTGTATGTATGCGTGTGTGTATGTGTGCGTGTGTGTGTATGCGTTTGTGTGTGTCATTGTGTTTGTGTGTGAATGTGTGTGTATGTGCGTGTGTGTGTGTAAGTGTGCGTGTGTGTGTGTAGTTGTGTATGTATGCGCATGTGTGTAGGACATGGATGCAACCTGGCGACGGCTTTCTCTGTAGGAGCAGGCATCGTGAGGAGCCGGTCGACGGTGATGGTGCGGAGGGTGGCGGTAGGAAAGTAAAATGATAGCACGCCAAAACAGTCAAGTGAGAACAATAAGCAATCGTGATTGCTCAAAAAAAAAAAAAAAAAACTCGGACGAAGGTTGCATCATCGAATGGAAGTAAAGTAATTTCCTTTTAATGAGTTTCTTATTTATTTTTGTTTCTCACTTTATTAGAAAATAATTTACAATATATCTCCTAGTTGATGTATTGTTTTTCCGATTTCTTACAATTTTAAGCAAAAGACCTGCTCAGTTTTTAAGTTGTTTAACCAAGTAGAACGACTGTTCGTTTGCTTGTTGTGCCCCGGCAAACAGTATTTTCTGCGGTATGCCGCTTTAAGAAATGATAGTCTATGTCCGGAAAATGTACAAAAAATGAATAGTGAACATTTCAGTAAAACATCGCCAAAATCCGAAGTCAGGCTTTGTCTGTGATGGAATTAGCACAAGCGATAAAACATCTGTTTTTTTGTGGATGAGGGCCATAAAATGAATCAAAGAGTGTACCAGAAGGACATTTTAGAAGCTGTTGTACTTCTGTGGACCTAACAACGCTTCAGCACAGCAATGTAGATTGGACATCTTAATTTGACTCCACACCGCAGTTCATACGGCCAAAAGACAAGAGTGGTGCAAGGCGCATTATTTTTGACATGATATCATCTTTAAAGTGGACGCTCTACTAGCTAGACTTCAATCCCATTTATTACTCTGTATGGTCTATTTTAGAGTCAGAGGTCTACCCTAAACTACACATAAGCTTGGACTCGAAATCAATTTCTTTGTTTGAAATAGGATTGACTAAAGGACTTGCGCCCCTAGATTGAAAATTAGAATAAGCAGTTGAACCTGTGTATTACTGCAAAAGGCGGCCAGTTTGAAACCAATTAATTTATTGATTGCTAAAAGTCTTCTCATATTGCTATTTTTTGAGTTTTGTTAATTTGTTTATCTTTACTAATAATAAAGCAGAAAGTCTCTCTGTCCGGAGGATGTCTGGATGTCTGTAGGATGTCTGTGACGCGCATAGCGCCTAGACCGTTTGGCCGATTTCCATGAAATTTGGCACAAAGTTAGTATGTAGCATGGGGGTGTGCACCTCGAAGCGATTTTTCGAACATTCGATGTGGTTTTTTTTTTATTCCAATTTTAAGAACAGAAATATCATAAATTACGAAATGATCATAACGTGGAACCGTAACATGGGCACAAGCCAATTGGCGAGATACGAAATGATCATAACGTGGAACTGTAACGTCGGTACAAGCCAATTGGCGAGAAAATTCACCATACATTATTTGTAAATATACAAGCGAACCAAAAGACCTTTAATTTTTCTATTACGGGCGAAGCCGTGCGGGTGCCACTAGTTTTTAATAAAGTTACATGGAAAATTGCTTGCTCGGATTTTTTTGCAGCACCCTGTACATTTGGTTCGCACAGTCAGCAGAAACATAGTTCTATTATTTAAGTTATGCTTGCTTTTTTATATAAAGAAGGAAAATTAATTCTTCACTAAGGATATTGGTTTTTTTTTTTTTTTTTCAAAAGTATTAAATGTTTTTTGATCTATGTTCAAATTATATTATCATACAACAACTTACATTATCAAAGTTAGACAGTATTTTAACATACAAGGAGGGGGTGGGGGAGGAAATTGCATCAGAATTTAAGTATGAGAAATTTCTAATCACGTTTTGCTGAAAGCTTCAGTCAAAACTTTCTGAAAAGTTGAAAAAAATCAGTTTTTCAATTTTTTCGAAGTGGAAATAATCTTCTTCGGAAAAAAACGGTTTTCTCCCCCATTTTTTGGGAAAATTTCCGTTTTTTTTTTTCGACTGTTTTCATCTCTAGTTATGCGACATACATACGCACATACATACGTACGTACATACAGACGTCACGAGAAAACTCGTTGTAATTATCTCGGGAATCTTCAGAATGGATATTTTGTGTGTCTGTACGTTCTTAGGCATTTATCCACGTGTGGTCGAGTCGAAAAAAAAAAAAAAAAAAAAAACTCAACATTCATTCGGGGGTGAGCAAAATGGAAATTAATGTCGATTTTTGAGTGAAATTTTTTTCGCGACTACAATAATTCCTTTTTTTTTGTAAAAGCAAGTAAAAATGAAAAAAAAATAAATAAATATTTAAAAATATATGTGCAATTTTCAGTAAGTTAACACCCTACAGCCAGGGCTAAGGCAGAAATACACCGCCAGCTCAGTCATATTCCATCCGAGGATTGCATTTTCGTGCTTGTTAGCACTCATCAGCCCGGAATAGGAAGTGACTGAGCTGGAGGTGGAAAACCTCTTAAGTTTCAGTGCTAATTCTATATTAGCTACTAGTTTGTTTTGCACTCTTGGCTTCCTTAAGAAGTTTTCCCCCTCCAGCTCAGTCACTTCCTATTCCGGGCTGATGAGTTCTAATAATCACGCAACTGCAGTCCTCGGATGGGATGACTGAGCTGGCGGTGTATTTTATGTATGTATGCAAAGTTTTTTTTTTTTTTTCTTTTCAACGCAAATTGCAGACATTTAAACCTATTTTAAAAATTAACCAATAGCTTTCTTTGCTCAAAACACCAAAAATTATCCAAAATATTTTGAGCATCAGTAAACTGTTAATTTTTAATGAGATTCGATTTTTGTAAATAGTTCGATGAATTTTTTTTTTCACAGAAATTGCCGCCTTTTTCCCCTTGAAAATTGAAATTTTCTACAGAAAGTTGCTTTTTTTTAATTTTAGAGTTACATGCATTTATAGGTACTGTATGTATACATATATACAGAAAATAAAAATTCATTATAATTTTTGCTTAAACATTTCCACTAATTAATTGTATTGGTATACTAATTCTGTTAAATTAGTTCTGTTCTTTTAATGAGAAAATCAGCAATGTAACAGCAATATAAATCAGCAATCTGATGAACAGGGAAATTAAATTATTTCACAGCTTGCATTGTCGAAGTTAGGGTTCTCATGTGGAATACTGAACATAAAATATTTTTAAAACAAGATAATTAATGAAATAAAAAATATTTAATGTACCTTGTTTATAAAATGAACTAAAAAGTAAAATAATTTCTTCGAGCTTCATGTAGATTTAAAGCTTCTTACAATAGGGAATTTTTCGATTTTTTAATTTTATTTTTATATGATAGAGTAACATGTATGGATAGGATGGTCACAAAAAATCGATTTTCGAATTTCTTCGGCGGCACCCTCCTAAAATGTGCCAATGGACTAGAAAACATGATTTGCAAAGTTTCAGCTCAATCCGATAATATTAACATGTGCCGCAAAGAGGCCAAAGTTGAGAAAAACAGTGATTTTTAGCAAAAAATCGTAGTTTTTCTTCTTTAAAACCAAAAGTTTTCATCCTAGAAACTTCGCTCTGGCCTCATTTTATAGGAAACTAGTGGAACCCGCACGGCTTTGCCCGTAATAGAAAAAATTAAAAGGTCTTTCGGTTCGCCTGTATATTTACAAATGTATGGTGAATTTTCTCGCCAATTGGCTTGTGCCCAGGTTACGGTTCCACGTTATGATAATTTCGTATCTCGCCAATTGGCTTGTGCCCATGTTACGGTTCCACGTTATGATAATTTCGTAATTTATCATAGTTTGTTTCTTAAAATTGGAATAGAAAAAGAACCGCATCGAATTTTCGAAATATCGCTTTGAGGTGCACACCCCCATGCTACAAACTAACTTTGTGCACTTTATTATTAGTAAAGATAAAGAAGATAAAGATAAAGATTCTTTCCCATTTTATTAAATTTCTGTGAAAAATGGGCTTAAAATTGGAATAGAAAAAGAACAAAATCGAATTTTCGAAAAATCGCTTCGAGGTGCACACCCCCATGCTACAAACTAACTTTGTGCCAAATTTCATGAAAATCGGCCGAACGGTCTAGGCGCTATGCGCGTCACAGACATCCTACAGACATCCTACAGACATCCAGACATCCAGACATCCTCCGGACAGAGAGACTTTCAGCTTTATTATTAGTAAAGATTTTATTCTCGTAATGAGTTATTTTATCCATTTTTTAAACAAAATTTATAGAATGGTATTGGGCATTTTTCATGTCAGGCCATGGAAGACATCATCAATAAGGAATTTTCATGCAAAGATCTAAAAGTATTACAATATTCAATTACATTTATTTACTCTTTGTTGATTTTAATTTATCCATTAAAAAGTCTTCACTTGAAGGTACTTTAAAAATTAAATGCAAGAAATTGCTGTTCTTTACTAATAATAAAGCAGAAAGTTTCTCTGTCCGGAGGATGTCTGGATGTCTGTAGGATATCTGTAGGATGTCTGTGACGCGCATAGCGCCTAAACCGTTCGGCCGATTTTCATGAAATTTGGCACGAAGTTAGTATGTAGCATGGGGGTGTGCACCTCGAAGCGATTTTTCGAACATTCGATGTGGTTCTTTTTCTATTCCAATTTTAAGAACAAAAATATTATAAAATGAACGAGTAATTTACGAAATTATCATAACGTTTAACCTATAACATGGGCACAAGCCAATTGGCGAGATACGAAATGATCATAACGCGGAACCGTAACATGGGTACAAGCCAATTGGAGAGAAAATTCACCATACATTTGTAAATACACAGGCGAACCAAAAGACCTCTTAATTTTTCTATTACGGGCGAAGCCGTGTGGGTACCACTAGTTTAAAATAAAATAACTAACGACCAAACGGCACGACCTTGAGGGTTACGGATTTGAACAAAATTCTAGGTGTACGTCCATTCCCTCGAGATATGAGCGCAGGTAAAGCGGTTTGACTGCATAAGCCCTAGTTTCTCTGCAACGAGGGTCCAAAGTTGCTAGTTTGGCCCCAGAAATGCAATGGCGTTTCCATTGGAATATCAGAATTCAACACTATGTGCGATCTCCCAGCACCTTTGGCATCTTTTGTTTGTAAAGTGAGTATAAGGGAGAACACGTTATTTATTTATGGGCATTATCTAAGTTATTTGAAAAGTCGAAACGATCTTGTATTTTTTGTTCGTTTGTGTGCCATGTGCAATAAATCAGAGCTTTTTCTCTTCTCCCATTTTTTGCTTTTTAATGTGGGATATCTTTGATAGCAGACGATAAACATCCAGTTAAAGTAAATGTCTTCATTAGCAAACGATAAATACTTTTTACTAGCAGGCGATCAATATAAAACGAAAATGATTAGTTTCATTTGCAAACGATAAATATCCTGTTACTATGTTATTTTGGCATTTAAAGTTATTGAAATTAAGAGCAGTAGCCAAATTGAATTTGAGAACCGCTTATTGAAAATAAGTATTCAATGTAATTAATTCGAAGGTAAGCATGCAAACGGCTCATTCTGCTGTACAATAGCAGAAAAAAGCGATAAAAATTGTAATTTTAAAGGAAACTCTATTGCATTTCTGGGTCCAAATTATCAACTTTGGAACCTCGTTGTAGCCGAACCAGGGGCCTATGAAGTCAAACCGCTATACCTGGGCTCATATCTAGTTGGAATACACGTATATCTAGAATTTTGTCCAAATCCGTGACCCTCAAGGTCGTGCCGTTTGGTAGTAAGTAGTTCAGAAGAGAAAGCAGAGTTAAACTAGTATGTTGTGGCCATCACGAAACTTTCTTCTATATTTTTCTTTGTTTTTTTTCTGATCCCTCCCCATGCTTGACGAGGAAGCAATATTCCCAACGAAAACAAAATGACACATGCAAAAACTTGACGACCATCCCAATGTCTGAATTATTGTAAAAGCAAAGCAAAGAGCGAAAATTGAAAGTTATTTCAAAAGCCTTGCTTGAATGAATTACAAATATTTTATTTGTTAGCAAACATAAGATGGCAACAGTTAAAAATTTTAATTCATTCAGATAATATTTCCGATCATTTCCATACAATTAAAATCACGAGAAATACGCAGACGACAATCTATTACGATTTATCTTTCTTATTGTTGCATTAATAAAGCTATTTTTATTCGCAAAAAAAATAATGATAATAAAAATTAATCAGCACCTCTTGGCGCGATTGGCGCCAAAATTGAACCAAAGCCTGTTTACATATGGATTCACATATGTTCCAAATTTCAACCAGAACGTAGCATCACTTCTTGAGATAGGGCACTCACAATGGAAAAAAAGAACGGGCGATTGCGCTACCCCCCCCTTTTTAGCTGTTGACACCAAAATAAAATCAGCTCTTATACCCACTAAGGGCTACTTGCCGATAAATTTTTCTTTCATTCCGTTCATTATTTCTTGAGATACAGCAGTCACAAATGACGACAAAAAACGTTCTATAGCTCAACCCCCGTTTGAGTTATTGACACCAAAATTGAATCAGCACCTGTTCCTGTTAATACCAACATATGGACCAAATTTTGTTTGATTCCGCCAGTTACTTCCTGAGGAATAGCAATCACGCGTAACTCAAAAAACGTCCCATTGCTCCCCCCCCCTTGGAGGAATTCGCGCCAAAAACCAATGGGCACAAGTTCACATAGGGGCACATATGTGTACCAAGTTTCGTTCGATTTCATGCGGTAGTTTTTGCTGTAGAGCAGCCACAAAAAAACTGGTCACACACAGACGTGACACACATACACACACACACATACACACAGACAGACAGACATTTTCCAAAAATAGTCGAAATGGACTCAGCACACCTCAAAACGTTCGAATCCGTCAAAATTCGAAATTCGAAAATTTGCACGAATCCAATACTTTCTTCTATATATTAGATATAGAAGAAAGTAAAAATTACAAAAAAAGAAAAAAAAAAATCTAATGCATTTTATTGCTTACACTGTTAAATTATACATCATTATGTTATTACTTTTCATTGAGAAGTTAAAGTGGTAATGACTTCGATATGACGTATTTTGATGAATGTGGAAAAATGTGCCTGCATTCGGACATAACTTATAATAGAAACTGTCGTTAGTTAGAAATAAGCTTTACACCTGTTTCAGCTGTGACATTGACCACCCTTAAACTGTTCACTATCTTTTTAGTTTTAACGTAATATTGGTTTCTACACTATTAATCAAGATCATTATTTAAAAACTTTGTATCGATTTCGAATTTCTTGAAAAAAAAATTGAATTTCTTAAGTAGTTTGAAGAGAAATGAAAAAATCTACATCTTTGTCCAATAAACTAAACTTCTTTCAGATTGAGCTGTGCTTTTGTATCCCTACCATCACAATCATCTTCATTAATCTCCTACTTCGGATTTTAATTTTTCAGCCTCCCTTGTTTTGATTTTTTTTTTTTTTAAGTATCATCAAAAAAAAAAAAAAAAAAGGAAAGGCAACCTTTTCTGAGTTCAGGGCCACAAATGGCTAGTTATTTTATGTAGTTCTGTGCCTACATCATCTTCATAAATACTCTAGTATTGAACCAAGGATTTTACTAACTCTAGATCTTGTTTGGGGGCCAAAGCTGGATCGCAGACAATAAACCGTACTTTTCCGTAAATATCGATGATAAACAACCAAATATCTTCAATACCTTTACCTCTTAACCGATTAAGGAAAGCTGATCCCTGAGAAGATATATTTTTAAAGATTATATGAGGCAGTGAGAAGCAAAGGAATGTCATTGACAGAATTAAAATTTTGGAGATAATCATTACAAATAGGGGAACGTCTACTCTGCTTAGGGGAAGGAGATGCTACTAGTAGCTCTGGTAAGGGCTGTTATATAGCATGATTTAGAAAAAAAGTTCAATGAAAGCCTAGCTAGGATTTGCACTTTAAACGCATTTTATAAGGAACTTTAAAAAAAAGTCCACTTACATCCCTTTGCTTCTCACTACGTCATATGGCCTTTGCCATCCATCTTGCGTGATGAATAGCGCCAGGTACTCGAAAAGTAACATTGTTTAGAGAAAGACTTCCTAAATAAGTTAAGCAAATCGGAATGAACTTCTTATAGGTATCCCTAAGCTGCTACTGTTTACATTTCTCAAAAAGAAAGCTTGAAATTTCACCTGGATTGCTTATTTTGTTTTTAATCTTCTATACTTGCTTTGAATTGCCTCTTATCTATACCATTCATCTTGAAATTCTTGAAAAACATCCGGTTTAGGACTAATGGACGTACCTATTTTGCAAATCAAAATTGCTTTCAAACCCTTTTTATAAATACAAAAACTTTTTCTGTAACAACTGTACTCACAAAACGCCGGTTTGTACTGCAGAAAGGAGCCATAAAAGGACTGTCATTTTAACGAAAGCCCTAATAAGTCCTCGTCTAAGAACACAGGCCACTTTCCTGGGAATCGTAGGTTTTCCTTTCTCTGGGGGGTCGAAAATCAAGACTGGGATTTTTAAGCTAGTGTTTAGCGCTGACCACCGAGGAGGAAAGCAACGTTCCGTATTTATGGCCTCTACAGCTAATTTCGTAAGTCTTACATGCAGTTGTTTATTTTAGCTTTGAGTTTTAGAGACATAGCTATAGTACAGTGAAATTCTGTTACAACGAATTTCAAATTACCAGAAATTTTCTTTGTTGTAACGAGTTGTTAGTAGTAATGAAATTCAAGCAACGTAATGGAAATCAAATCGGAATTGAAAAATTTCTTTCGTTGAAACAGACATTTCGTAGTATCGGTATTCGTTGTAACAGGATTTCACTGCATATATTTCTGATAATATTGCTGTTTTTGCTTTGATAGCTTTACCTTGTAAGGGTGTTACAACCATTAACTAAAAGAAGCAATATTATAATGATTCATTCTTTTTACGCGATTTTGAGGATATTAGCTACGAATTGACTTGAAAAATCCTGAATGATGTTCAATCAATTTTTACAAGAATTTAGATGAAATCAGACTTAAAGAGAATAAAATTCCCTATAAAATGAGACCAGAACTAAGTTTCTAGAATGAATAGTTTTGATTTTACAGATGAAAAACTACGTATTTTTGCTAAAAATTGTCATTTTCCGTAATTTTAGCGTCTTTGAGGCACGTGTTAATATCATTGAAATGACTTGAAACTTTCCAAATCACATTTTCTAGTCTATTGGCACATTTTAGGGGGTGCCGCAAAAGATTAGTTGAAATTTTTTTCCCCATGTACCTTGTGACCACCCTAATGAACATCATAGGTGAAAAAAATTTTGCGATACGATAAGTAGTTTTTTTTTTAAATTAATTTTTAAAGTTCTATCGATTGTGACGTCAAATGGCACAGGAAGTGACGTCATGCGCTCTTCCGCCGCGGGAGAAAGTGAAGGACGTGCAGTTGACTTCGAAGACGAAACGTAAGGCTTACCTCTTCGCATTTAACTCCTCGCTTTTCTGGAACATTAAACCTCTCATCCTCTCGGAAATATTACTTGAGGAAGATTATTAGATTGTGCTTTAACGAATCCGGCCTCCATAGTGTGTTCAAAAGGATTATTGAATTTCTAAAAAATAAAAATATCAGCCCGCTCAACATGTCCGTAGCGAAAACAAGGGATCTTCGGCGGAAGGCTGCCCATTAGTGCCCTGTGACGTAAGCTCGTAACGTTTCCGAAGAGCGCACTTTTGCGCGTGCATTTTTAAAAATTCATTAAAAATCAATCACGATGTTTTAAAATTCGGCGATGGTGATTTTTTTAGTTTGAGGGTCAATTAACAATATTCAATTTGCTGGTCCCCTAAATGTTTAGGTGATTTAGTTTTTGTTGGAGAATGACAGTCGAGGCATACCTTTTATGCAACAAAAAGCTACCAAAACATGGGTAGGTCTCTTATTTCTCGAGAAATCCGTAAAAATGTGATATTTTTATATTTATATTATTATTATTATATTCTTAAAGTGAAAACATGAATTTAAACTTCACGTGAGTAAATCTTAATAAAAATGTTATAACGGGGTTTTTCCTTCAGTCAAAAGTACTACTTTTAGTCACTGAAATTGGTAGAATAAGCAAAAAAAAAAATAAATAAATAAATAAATAAATAAATAACATGGACCCATAAAATACTTTCATTTTCCCAACAGTTATTTTACATAGTTATTTTTTTAAAATGTCCGATTTTGAAAATGAAGCGTGGTCTTATGTGACGCGCATAGCGCCTAGACCGTTCGGACGATTTTCATGAAATTTGGCACAAAGTTAGTTTGTAGCATGGGGGTGTGCACCTCGAAGCGATTTTCCGAAAATTCGATGTGGTTCTTTTTCTATTCCAATTTTAAGAACAAAATTATCGTAAAATGGACGAGTAAATTACGAAATTATCATAACGTGGAACGTAACATGGGCACAAGCCAATTGGTGAGATGCGAAATTATCATAACGTGGAACCCTAACATGGGTACAAGCCAATTGGCGAGAAAATTCACATTATTTGTAAATATACAGGCGAACTAAAAGACCATTTAATTTTTCTATTACGGGCAAAGTTGGGAGGGTACCACTAGTTTTTTAATAAAAGTTAACAAACTAATTACGGAGCTGATATTAAACATTGTGGATTCTACTTTTAAACTAATGACTTTTCTTGATGAATTATATGCTTGCTTAATTTTAGCCTTGAAATTTGTTAATTATTTTTTAATTTGTTAAATTCATGCAACTAACTTTATAATGACTATTATTTTTTGGCAACAATTAAAGAGAGGAAGTATTTTAACTCGGTAATTACTATTATTTGTCTCTGTTTTTGGCAACAATTAAAACCAAACTACGTCACTTCCGTCCCACAAAACGCTTGCGTTTTCAAATTTCAAATCCGTCGCATAAAAATTTTCACTTCAAAAAGAACTTGATTCAGAACTACTTTTCGAACCGAGCAGGCTCGGATAACATTCCATTGAGCTATATAGTTCAGTGAATTTATTTTGTAGTTGAATTCTATCAAAATTAGATTTTTTTTCCCATTCATTAAAAACCACATATTATCCTTCTAAAATCGTGTCTGATTCGAAACGGAAGTGAATTTGTCTGGCGCAGTGCAATCATCGAACGCAAATAAGTATAACAATGAGTCGAAAACATAGCGTGCCTATATTTTAGGCATAGAATCTTCTGGAAAGAACGTCCCCATTTGTATAACAATCCATCCTCTAACTGCATAAAATATTACCTCCTCCCCCCCCCCCCCTCTAGCAGCGTTATAAAGGTTTTGTCTCTTGGAATAACGTTGTTTTTCGATTTTTCAAACGAAGCGCACCTTTGCTGGTTGAGACGGCTGTTTAAAAACGAAAATGATGAAAATGGCTCTGGTAAGAAGTGTTCTTAAGCCTATTGTTTTTGATTTACTGTTATTAAAATCCTTATTGAGCAATCGCGAATCGCTTCTCACTTGGCCGTAGTTGAATTCCGGTTCCTTATCTTATATAATTAAAAACTGAGCGTATGTACCTATGTATCTATCTATGTCTGAGTTATTCGCTCGAACGCCAGTAAACTAACCATCGAACCAGGTATCGATGGATTCGTCATCTTCCCGTCTTTATGTTTGGCTTTTTAACATAATCCTCCGATAAGTTATCAACGGAGATATGAATTAAAGACTATTCATTATGATACTTTGGTTTCGACATGAAATCCCTATTTTTCGAAGGCTTTCCTACATTCAAATTTGTATTCAGTGCTTCATCTCAACTTTCCGTAACAATGCTTTTATCAAAATGTTGAAAATCATTGAAAAGAAAGATCTGTTGCCATTTTCTTTCTGGAATCTGAACAAATAAATTTCTGGGTTTTGTTTTGAGGCTTTTCCTGTAATCGGGGAATTTAAAATGTTTCCTTTTTGGTTATTCTTCCGGAATCTACCACAATATTAAACGGATTTTTTTTTTCTTTTTTCAAGCTTGATTGTTGAACACGCGTCACTTGACATAGCTATAACTTTCCAAGTAGACCGTGCAAAACCGGGCGACGCAGCTAGTATAATGCAAAATCCTGTAGAATATGTCCACTGGCCTGTGTAATTTATATTCAATGGTCTTAGGAAAATATTTAATGACCTCTGAGCTATGTCCAATAGCCTCCGGAATCTATCCAACTCAAGGGCGGATCCAGAAATTGTTCAAGGAGGGGGCGATTCTTTTCCACTCTTTACTCTTTAGAACTTCAATTTCTAAAAGATTTCGAAGAATTGTTCCGAACCCCGTTGCCTTACCCTTATGTAATCAAAGGTGTCCTGCAGTAGTGTTTCTTTCAAAAAAATATACAGGGTTAGCCTTTGAACCTATCCCTAATATCATCTAAGATCGTCTAAAATTGAGATTTTAAGCTTCAATTTGGAAAACATCGTGTTGAAAGTTCCGGTCGCTATCCCCAGAGCAATAAGAGATGTGCTACGATTGCGTTTTCAAAACTTCAGTTCCGGAAAAATTCCGGGGAAGAGTTATCTTTCTTCTAACACCATCGACTATTACGTAAAAATTTCTTTTTTTAAACTTTAGTATGGAAAATATACACGAAGAAAGTTCCAGTCCCTCGGCTCAAGGAGGGGGCAATCGCCCCTATTGACCCTCCCTTGTATCCGTCCTTGATCCAACTTGAAGTTTTGGATGCGTTATTGCTGCACAGGCATCCCGGGAACGTGCTCAACCCCTCAATTAGAAGAAGGACCGAAGTTTCATTGAAAATTTGCTTTTCCGTTTAATGGGAGGGGTGTCTGAAATGGGCACCACGTGACTTCCTTGTACGGCTTTTAAATAATCTATAGATTTTAATCTCTACGTAGTATAAAATGAAGTCTCTAAAAAGCGTCTGTTTGTTTGAACTCGCAAAACTCGAAAACTACCCGGCCGATTTTGCTGAAATTTTCACAGCTTGTTCCTTTAAGTCCTGAGAAGGTTTGCAGACCAGTTCGAAAACAATTCGATGAATAGTTCTTTTTTTATTCCAACTTAGGCCCAATTTTCACATACATTCCCGAATATGGGGATGAAAAATTACTCACAAACAGTAATATTATATATCGTTGGAAAGAGTACAATTTTCCGCGTTCTACTTAATTTGTTTCAACACCCTAACTTAATTACGGCGGGAGTTATTTGCGTTTTTAGCTCGAATTTTTTTAGGCTTAGTTGAAATTTAGGCACTACTTTCTTCATTAACAGTAAAAAGTGAAGGAACTGTCCCACAGTTTTCGTTTTGACTCCATTGCAAAGAGCTGTTTTTTTTTACTCCAGATCTAACTCGACCTAAGGTCGAAAGTTTAACGCTCTATCTCCATTAGAAAAAAAGTTACAAGCGAATTAAATGAAATTCAAAAATCTCTTCTCTGTTCAACTTTTTAACCATTTTATTTTGCGTTTCCACGGTAACGCTTTTTGTGTTTATTTCCATCTTTCTCATTTTCAATTCTTAAACTTATTTTATTTTGTTTCCATGGTTACGCATTTTAAATCCATCTTTCTCATTTTATTTTAATTTCTTGAAAGTATTTTAGTATCTGTCGTCATTGTTTGGCGAGAAAATTTTGCACGATGGTTTTTTTTCTTTCCTTTAATCCTGGTTATTGAAGACACTTCACTTGACGCAATGGTTGTTTTCAAGGTAGACAAATACAAATACAAAAGTGACGACCAGCAACTGGCTCTGGGCCCAGCTAGACTGGTCCTAGTCCATTTACAATCCCCAGTGAAGATCAATGGCCCTCTTAAAACTATCTACTCCCTTGCTCACGACCACCTCTTCCGGTAAGCTGTTCCGAGGTTCCACTACCCTGCTGAAATAATGATTTTTCCTAACATCCGTGTTAGCCTGAGATTTAAATAGCTTGAAACAATGACCCCTCGTCCTGTTTTCAGTGTTGAACTTCAGCCCCGTAACATCTTTCGTTTTAATAAATTTAAACAGCCGAATCATGTCCCCTCGGTCTCTTCTTTGCTCGAGACTGTACATTTTTAGCCTTCTAAGCCTGGAATCGTAGTCTAAATGAGAAAATCAATTTATTAGCCTTGTAGCCCGCCTTTGAACCCTTTCCAATACATTAATGTCTTTCTTAAGATAAGGAGACCAAAACTGAGCAGCATACTCCAAATGGGGTCTTACCAAACTTCTGTATAAGGGCAGAAGACCGAACAAAGCCGGGCAACGCAGCTAGTAACAACTAAAAAGAAATATGTGCGTGCACTCGGGAGTTATGCTTCTCGGGCGCATACTTTTTTTTTCGTTTTTTAATGAATTTTTAGTTTTTAAGGGGTGACAGTACCTCAAGAATGATCAAACGATGAAAAAAAATTTATTGCTTAGTTCAAAACCAAAATCCAGTCCTAACACAGAGGAAAAAATTTCATTGCTTTAGTTCAAATATTTAAGAAGTTATGAGTGGTTTTAGGTCATGCTCGCTATGTGTTCTTACGCGAAAGAAAAACTTTAAACTGCTTTATCTCGATGATGGTATTTTTGTTTTCATGGCATTAGAATCCCTAAAGATTTTTTTCTATTAAAGATACAGCTTTAAAGTAATACTTTTTGCAACTGGGATAACATATTTGACAAAACTGTGCATTGGATAAGCATTTTATAAATTACTCAAATGTTTAGAGCATGTTAAACCTTTAAAAGCCATATTAAAAAAAAAAATTACGATTTTTTACATAATTAATCACAGAAAATTTTCTAATAAACACAACAGCAAATGAATGCACTGATTTATAGAGATGATGATTGTGATCGTTTAGCAAAAAGTTTTTTTGATATTAGTTTAAAAACAAAAAAGCCTTAGGAATTTTAAAAAACTAAAATTTTCCTAATTTTTTTGAATTTCAAAAAAAAAGTAGGCAATATTTTAAAATTTTGAAAGTAAATTATTGATTACGAAACAAGTATGCATGTCATGGTTTCAAAGAAAATAAAATTTACTGAAATTTAAAAAAAAAAAGTTTGAATGGTGCTGTGACCCCTTAAAATTTTATTTTTTTATAAATTTGAGTTTTAAGTAATTTTTAAACAAAATTAGTTTTTTAATAAATGATTTTTCGTATAAATTCTTACTCGACACTTTCTTACTCGAATACAGCATGGTCAGTGGCGCACTCAAGGAAAGGGTCCGGGGGATCCGGAATCCCTCCTCCCTCGTGCTTTTTTACTTCCTTTTACGAAAAAGGAAATATTGTATTCGCGAAAAAAATTTCACTCAAAAGTCGGCCTTCATTTCTATTTTTTTCGCCCCCGAATGAATATTGGTTTTTTTTTTTCAACCCGACCACACGTGGAAACATGCCTAAGAACGTATAGACACCTGAAGAATCCATTTTGACGATCCCCGAGTTAATGACAACGAGTTTTCTCGTGACGTCCGTATGTACTTATGTATGTGCGTATGTGTGTATTAATCTCGCATAACTCACAAGAACGGTACGTCCTAGAAAGTTGAAATTTGGCACATAGACTCCAAGTGGGGTCTAGTTGTGCACCTTCTCTTTTGGTTGCATTCGGATGTCCCAAAGGGGGTCTTTTACACCTTTTTGGTGTACAATCATTTCTGATTTCAATGCAAACTCAAGTGTTGATATAATTTGGCAAGCACTTGGCGACGAATTTCAAGGGTTTTTTTTTTTTTTTTTTTGTTTTTTTTTTGAGCAATCACGATTCTTTATTGTTCTCAATTGACTGTTTTGATGTCCTTTGATTTTATTTTCTCACAGCCACCCTCTGCAGCATCACCGTCGACCGGGTCCTCACGATACTGCTCCTCTAACGAAAGCCGTCTCCAGGTTGCATCCATGTCCTACACACACGCGCATACATACACAACTACACACACACGCACGCAAACACATACACATTCATGCCTGCACACAGACACAAACACATATGCCTACATACACATACCCCCCCCCACACACGTTCATATACACAACTACCCACACACTTATGCCAGCACACAGACACAAACACAAATGCCTACACACACATACACATACCCCCCACACACAAACACACACGCCTACATGTACAAACACATACACATTCATGCCTGCACACAGACACAAACACAAATGCCTACACCCACACATACCCCCCCCCACACACATTCATATACACAACTACCCACACACTTATGCCAGCACACAGACACAAACACAAATGCCTACACACACATACACATACCCCCACACACAAACACACACGCCTACATGTACAAACACATACACATTCATGCCTGCACACAGACACAAACACAAATGCCTACACACACATACCACATACCCCCCCCCCACACACATTCATATACACAACTACCCACACACTTATGCCAGCACACAGACACAAACACAAATGCCTACACACACATACACATACCCCCACACACAAACACACACGCCTACATACACACACTCGTGATTGGGAAAAACATAATTTGAATTCAAAATGTCAACATTCAAATTAATTTTTTTTTTTTTAACCTGGTTTCAGTTTGGCCATATTTAGAGAGTTAATTGAATTGGGGTAAAATCATTTCTAATTTCAATGCAAACTCAATTGCTGATATAATTTGGCAAGCACTTGCCAATATATTGCCAAGCTTTTGGTCGCCAAGTTTTGTCGCCAACTTGGCGACGAATTTGGCGGTTCTTTTTTTTTAATCTGGTTTCAATTTGGCCACATTTAGAGAGTTAACCATTGAAGCACATTAAAACTGCCAATATTGGGAAAATTTCTCTGTATAAAACGTTTTCGTTGCTTCGGTTCGCAACAGACTTGGAATGAAAGTATTTAGTGTGTTCTTTTGCTCCCTTCAATTCACTATTCTCTTTAAACTGGAGTCAAATGAAGTCATGTGATGCACACATGAGCTCGTTTTTAGATTGATTTTAATCCATTCTTTTTGTACGAAAAATAATTCCAATCCAACGCAACAGCAATTGCAGTTCTTAGAGATAAAAAAATAATAATTTCTCTTTCTTCCTCTCTAAAACGAACTGTGCATCCGAACATAAAACATCCTCTTAATTATCAGAACTAAACTAATTCGTTATCTTCCGATTGTGCTCAGTAGTCTATTCTTCTGGGAATCGGTTTTTAATAAATTGCTAGTTTTTAAATTTCGTTTTTTAATAAATTTTTAATTTTTTAATGCATTTTAGTTTGTTGGAAATTTTTTAACACATTTAGTTTTTTAATAAATTTTTAGTTTTTTAATACATTTTAGTTTGTTAGAAATTTTTTAACACATTTAGTTTTTTAATACATTTTTAATTTTTTAATACATTTTAGTTTGTTAGAAATTTTTTAACACATTTGGTTTTTTTAATAAATGAATTTTTTAATAAATTCTGAGAAACTTTCTTACTTTTATATCCGGATCCCTGCCCCCTCCTCCCCTCCCGCTTTTTTCTTTCGATTGATTACATTCCAATGTTTTTTGTACGAAAAATAACTCCAAACCAATCCAACAACAATTTCAGTTGTTATACAGTGCAGAACCTTTCATCCGGGAAACCAGAAAACCGGCAACCTTTTGTCGATTTTCCCGACATTTTTTAATAATACGCATTTTCGACAATTTTTGAAAAACTAAGCATTTTTTTTTTTTTTTTTTTGAAATACCTAAAAGAAAATGAGTGGTTTCTTAATAAATACCATATTACTCATCTATAACTCGGAAAAATGTTTACAAAAATGAACTTCAAAGGGTTGTCTTTAACGCAGGGGAAAATTTCCGGAATATTTTCTTGAACTAAAAAGTACACTGAAATTTTTGTGTTTTATTCAAACTGAAAACTAAAGAAATGAATATTATCACATTATAATGCAATATTTTATTGAATGGCCTTTAATTAAAACCGTTTAGAGCGGAAGTGACGTCGCAAAAGCGCGTGAAACGCCGCGATTCTGGGCAGTGGTGGCGCTAGGAAATCCCCGACAGGGTGGCAAACTTGCCCGACAGGGGGGCATAGCCAGATTTTACCTTTGCAAGATTCCCCCCCCCCCCCGAGCCTGATCATCCTGACATTGGACATGGGGCGCATTTCTATTTCAGGAAATTCATTTTGTGCCTCCTCCCCCCCCCCATTTCCGTTTTTTTTTATATGTTGAAGCAATAAAATATTTCGATACTTGCGTTTTTACACAACCGTACTAAATTTAGTGGTACCTCATATCACAATGTAATATATACATTTAAAAAGTAGAAGAGATATAGTAGTATACGATAAATATATAAATGTGGTTAAACTTTGCAGTAAACTGTAAATACCAAAATGATCTATCATATAACTTTTAATAGTAAATACAGACTGAATTTGGAGTGGTTTTCTGATTTGCAAAGAGATCACACTTTTAAGGCGAATTTTTAACAACAAATAGATTTTTTCCTTGTTTTGGCATTTGCAAAACTATCAATGATATCATTGTACTCTAGATTCTGAGTGAAATCATTATTTATTTTTAATTAACATGATAAATTAAGGGGATTTTAGCCCCCCCCCCCTGAAATCTAAGAGGAAGGGCCTATGCCCCACATGCCCCTGCGGTAATCAGGCTCTGCCCCCCCCTAAAGGCAAAAAATAAAAAATTTAAAATAGATAAAATGAAATATGTAGGGAAAAAAAATCAAATTTAAAATGAAAAACATGAAACTAGGCTTTTGTGAGCAGGGTCATCGCGAGATCAATAAACTAGAACTGTCTGAGAATCAGGAATTGACGAAAAGTCTGACTGTGATGTAAAATCATTATAAATGTGTGCCCAACAGAATTTTACGCAGAGAAAGAAACTTAACAACAGGAATTTAGTTGTGCTTGTAGAAATTAGGGGGGTCCGGGGGTTCTCCCCCGGAAATTTTTCGAAATTGTAGCTCTGAAAACGCAATTTTAGATGATCTTCGGTAATTTCATGGAGAGAAGGATTTGGGTGCTCACCCCCAAAGAATTTTAAGAAATTGAAGTCGAATAAACGAACTTTTAGTCGATCTGTAATGGTATTTTATAGGGAGTGAGAGTCGAGGTGCAGCCCCGAAAAAGTTTTAAAATTAAAGTTTCGAAAACACAATTTTAGGTCATTTTTGGCAACGTTAGGGTGATGGGGTTAGTGACCGATTAAGATACTGAGGGTTCCCCCCCCCCCCTTCCGTAATCAAACCTCATAAACACACAAATTTACGGAGGGAAACTCCAGGGCTCAAGGTTATAGCGGTGCTCATCAACTAGCTCAAAATATTTATTGAGGAGCAGAGAAACCCACATCTTAAGCAAACAAAAGAAGAGCAACTAATATTAAGTTAAAAAATTCAAAAGAAACTTGAGCCCGATACCTAGCTTTATATTAAGATGAACCTCGCGAGTCAGAACATGTATAAAATTAAATTTATTTATATTTTCTTTCATTATGTTATTTTTCCGGGATAACTTGGGAAAGCATCGAAAAGGGAAAACGATTACAACTACTAAGTTTTGCTAGCGCAAAAGCAGAATCAAGAGAAAAAATTGAAAATCTTTTGAAGAGCCTATTTTGCTAAAACCCATTACAAGTATTTTATTTGATAACAAATAGAAACTGGAAATGGGTAAAAATTTTGCGCTAAAAAAATTGGAAAAGGTGCAAATTTTTACGATTTTTAATTAATTTGTTTGGTAATAAAAGGTCTGCATCGATTAGGCCTATCTGGTGGTGGATGGAGCCGGCGGGCAACCGGGCTAATCAGATAAATAATCATGATAGTTTCATAGGGGCCGCAAACATATTTCATTCCTAGATTTTTAAATATCATCGTACAAATCACAGCTATTTGGAGGAAAATGTGTGGGCCGCCTAAGCATGTTTGAAATAGAAAATAAAAGTTAAAATGTAGTGAGCGAGATTTAAATTATTGAAATGAATAGTCACACCAGCAGTTCTAAGCAAGACTACGGAGTCGGAAGAAAAATGACCGACTCCGACTTTGGAAAAGAGCCTTCGACTCTGAGTCCAAGAACTGGCATGGTTGCAGATTTTAAGGGAAAATGATCGACTCCGACTGTTGAATTTTTAAACCTTCGACTTCTGACTCCGACTTCTTTACCTCAAAATCAGTCCGACTTCAACTCCTCTTCGTTGGTTCTAAGTTTTTGAAATGTACTAAACAAAAGTAATGTGTGTGTGTGTGTGTTTTGTGTAATCCAAAAAAAAAAAAAAAAAAACGAAGCTTGATAATATGATCGGTACTATGCTAAACTCGGTACAAACGAAGGTGAAAAATCGCGAATCTCGTTTTTCAAATTCAATGGTTTGCCGTAGTACTCAAAAAGGGCTATTACTACTGTACACTCCCCATTATCCGCGGAATTAGTGGCCCAAGTACCGCGGATAACGAAAGTCGCGGATAATGCGAAAAAGGTTTAAAACCAGAGGTAAAGAAGACAGAAATTATCTTTTGCTTGCGAATGATTGTATTGTAAATAAAACGTGACGCGTTTAAAAGAGATGCGGCAACATTAAAAAATATTTGTATTTCAAGCTCTACAGAACTAAAATAAACTAAAATTTAAATCATGAGTAGGAACTTTCCGTCAACCTAAAACATTCAACATCCCAGAAGTGAAAACAGTGACCACAACAAAAAAGACCACCCCTGTCAGAGAATTCCCAGAAGACCTGTAGGCGTTTTCCTAACCTTTCTCAATCGGAACAGATGATAAGGATATAATGTCGTACGCTCCTTAGGGGATAAACTAGGGGTCTTCAGTAAACACATGTGTTTTACCGAAATCAGCTGAACGCTTTCCCTTGAGGCACGTGATACCGACTTTCACGTTTTTTGAGAAGGAGCACTTAGCACTTGTTGTGGGAAAGGGGAAAAAAAATCTGGGACGAATTGATTTCAGATCCGCGGTTTTGAAGAACAAAATTTTTCAACTATTTTTTTTTTCTTTTTCCGAGACTTTCGCGGATAATCCGCTCATGGATAATCGAGAGTTTACTGTACTTCAAACAATAAGATTTACACTTAATGTTATTTATAAAAATCAAAACATTGAAAATAACTAAAGCGTCTGGTGGACAAAAATATTGTTTCGGCTCTCCTGAAAAGAGCCAATTTTCACATTCGGTAGTTCAGCATAGTGCCGACGATATTACGCCATAAACAGACTTATTAAGTATCAAAGTGATTAACATTAATTGCACTAGTTTCTTTTGTGTAAGGTTTTTCTTTTTTTTAAATTAACTATATACCTAACTTGTTTATTTTTCAAAGTTTTTGAAGCATTCATAATTAGAAAATGCATAACCATTAGTTTCAAACTTTTTGTTAAACATGCCAGTTGAAATAGGTCATAATTTCAAATTTTAAGTTTTAATTCACTTCCCAGACTAAGGGGGGAAAATGTAAATTCAAAGTCTTACCCCAAAATTTATCTAATAGACCATTTTTGCATATCTACGGAGTCGGAGGGAAAATGGCCGACTCCAACTCAGGGCCGGATTTAGACTTAACGGGGCCCTAAGCTATTTTAGGTATGGGGCCCCCTTTGCAGTTTTAACAACGTTTCTCTCGGTGGTGTAAGAGAGGCATTTTTTTTCTCTTTTACTATGTCTATCTCTTTCATCTGATACATACAGCAATACTTTAATTTTTGATGATCGTGTTTTAATGTGTTTTCCCTGATGTCCTGTGTTGGATTGACCTTAAGAGGGGAAATGTTATCAAAAAAGTCACACATGACTCCGCTTTAAGTGGAGTACAAAATATTCCCAATTGTAGGGGGTCCGGGGATTTCTTCCCCGGAGGAAATTTTGAAAAATAGATATAAAATTCCGCATTTTGAAGCCTTATAAGATGTAGTTGGAATTACAAAAATGTCAGGAAAGAAATAGGCAAACAAAACTTTTTTTAAGTTATAAACTCTTTCAAAAATTAAGATAATACACAGTAAAAATTGTTTTTGATTCGAAAAACCAATGACAGCAGTCGACAGAGAGAAACAGCGCGGGAAACGAAAAGACAACGCATTGCTTCGTGCTCACATTGGCTTTCGATACAATTAGTTTTTAATCACCCCTCTAATTCACTGACAAACAATTCAACTCCGACTCCTTTACCTTAAAATCAGTTCGACTCCAACTCTCACTCCGACCCCGCAATCACTGGCAGTGTTACAGGCATTGAGGGAAAATGACTCCGACTCTTGGAATTTTTAACCTACAAATGCCGACTCAGACTCCTTGTCTCGAAAATCTGTCCGACTCCGACTGCGCAACACTGCTTTTTTACACTATTTTAGTACTTGAAAAAAAGCATATTAAAAAAAAAAGAAGAATATAGCTTGCAAAAAGAAAAGAAAACTTAAGCAAGATTGAGTCTGGTATCAGTCTGTAAGGTGGTTTGATCGATCTCGAAGGAGCAATGTTGACTTTTGAATTGGACTTGGTCCGATCAAATGATTACAGCGCTCTGGGCTAAGCGCAGCTTTTACTTTAAGTTAGAAACATGTGTTTCGACTACAAAATAACATCTGAAAAAAAAAAAAAAATTGGAAGCAAAATGTATGTTTTCAATTGCTTTTAACATACGACTTATTTATGTATTTAATTTTGCCTTTCCCAAAAGGTTCGCCCCTCCCCCTCCCCCAAACATTTTTCTCAAAAAGAACCCAAACCCGATGCATTATGAACCCGACGTTTAATAATCCAATGATTGTTTAGTTGTGCCAAGCCCGAATGTTTAGTAAATCATTCTCCATTCCCAACAAAACTATTATGCAGCCTACAAACAAGATCGATATCAGTTTTTGAGAAAAATGTACTTAACTATAGTAATAACTTACTTGTAACTTCTCTTCTGAGTGAATATAAAGTACTTTAAATCGCATCAATGAGTGCGGTCTGCGTCTGCGCACTTGACATGCCGATGAAGAGCTAGCTGTTTAGCGAATGTAATAGGAAAGCAAAAATCTCCGAAGCATGTTTTTTCTCCGATGACAAACCCCCCCCCCCCCCTCTCGTCTCGTCCTGGCTATTTTCATTCGGTACGTATTTGTCTCGTAACCCGATGACGACGCCTTAGGTCTGACCGGTAATCACCACTACATTCTGCAGGGACGGAGATGGTACTCTTTTAGTCTAAGTGGACACCCTGAGGTCAAAACCAGCTCATCCACAACCTGCATCCGCCCTGCATCGACAAACAGAAATTTCAAGGATCAAAACACACCATTTCCCCCGAAGCAATAGCTATATTTTGTCACCATCTGGACGACGTTATACGGACTCGGGCTAACCTTGCCTCAAAGGGGATTGATTTTTTGCTTCCTTTTATATATATATACAAATATATAAGATACTTCTACTTTTTTCTACTAATTTTTTTTTTCGAGTTCATATATGAGAAAATTATATCATTTACGATAAACGCCAAAGCAAACAGATTCCCCGACGAAAAACTAAATTTTCCCCGACGGGGGGGCAAGACGCTTCCGACGAGGGGGCAATTGCCCCCCCTGCCCCTCCCTTGGAGCCACGTCTGATTCTGGAATTTTCCGGATAGTTGGTGGTGGAATCTAGAAATCGTTAAACGCAAGACTGTAACTGACTGCAGGAACTCATAAATTAAATTTCAATTGGTATTAACTTAATGCAAAAGCAATAGTTATCAATAATCGCTAACGCAGGGGTCGAAGTAGTCCTATATATCCTATATTTCCTATATTTTTAAGAAAAGCATCAAAATCGTTCTATATTTCCTATATTTTTGAAAAATGTCGTATATTTCCTATATTCCCCGTTTTTTGTTGTTGTTGAACCAGGAGGACATTAATTCTACAAATTTTGGTGCATGGTGCACTAAAGGAAAAGATGATTTTACCGCTTTTTGCCATTTTTGCAACTGTTCAGTGCCCATAAGAAATAGTGGATTTTCGCAATTGAGGCAGCATGCTAAAACATTCAAGCACAAATAAGACTCTGAAAACCGTCAAGAGGACCCTTCTCAAGCTCTGTTTGTTCTTAATACAAGTGGTAAAGGGTTCAGTTTAGATATGAAATCAAATAACAGTGGTATTAGTACTTGGATCATGAGTGAGGAAGAAAAAATAAAAATTTTCTTTGTTCAAATTTTATTTAATTATTTCGTCTATAAAGTACACTGTTTTTTTTTTTTTTTTTCAAAAATTGTTCTTTCAACTACAGGAAAGTCATTTCAGATGTAAGGAATAATTTTATTTGAGGTTTTTTTTTTAAACAAAATCATTGATAAGAATAAATAAGTAATATATGATATGTAATTTTTTAGCTTCGCAGATACTGCTAGGTCAGGAGTAGGCTTGCTCTGTGAAATTATTTGAGCTTTCTCTTGGTCAAGTCAAAGCTCCGAACGAACGGTTTGCGAGAACGTCCAGCAGGCAGCAATTCTCTTCCGAGCTCCGGGGCAGTCTGTGCTTTTGCGCATGCTCCTCAACTACGTCCAGTCGGGGACTTGTTTTTTCGACCTAGTCCCCTTCCATTACAAAAGAAAAACACAATGGACGCAGGAAAATAACTTTGACTAGTGAATTTGTTGTTTCCTGAAGCTCACATAGAAACCTGTACACTAGGTACGGAAACAAAAATTTATCCGTTGGTTTAAAATATGCATGAAATAATCAAATAAGCTTTCGAGCGAACGCCAAGGATCTAACAAAGCTATATGAGATCTGGGGAAC